>NC_135562.1:22741172-22986172 GCF_964340395.1 Glandiceps talaboti | reverse complement strand
ATCTCGGTATATAGATTGCTATTTCACTATCTACTTACCATTACATGTACCATAACTCGGTGTATAGATTGCTATCTCACTATCTACTTACTCTTACATGTACCATAACTCGGTGTATAGCCGGCTGTACAGTTACATGAGTACATGGTTGTGTTGAGAATTGGTATACAACTTCCACCGTCACCACACGGATTCCAGTGACAAGGATTAACTGGAAGGTTGTAGAGATATTCTTTTTATTATTGTTACAAAAAGTAACACAAATTATAAGATAATTATTACCGGTAAGATTATGATTAATGTCAATAATATAGTAAATTTGTACAAATGAGAAAAGAATTTATACCAATTGTAAATAATTCATACAATCATAATATAAGGATATAACAAAAAATATGATTAATATGAACGTTAATTTAATTGATATCTATTGATACTGCAATTAATGTAAATGATATCATAATTAATGCCAATCATACTATAATTAATGCCAGTGATAAAATAATTAATAAAAATGTTAATATAATATGATAATATAATGAATACCAATAATAATATACAGTACATAGTTGTCTGTACGTTAATTGTATACTTACATTGACATGTGTCATCACTGAGTACATAGTTGTCTATACGTTAATTGTATACTTACATTGACAGGTGCCATCACTGAGTACATAGTTGTCTGTACGTTAATTGTATACTTACATTGACATGTGTCATCACTGAGTACATAGTTGTCTGTACGTTAATTGTATACTTACATTGACAGGTGTCATCACTGAGTACATAGTTGTCTATACGTTAATTGTATACTTACATTGACAGGTGCCATCACTAAGTACATAGTTGTCTGTACGTTAATTGTATACTTACATTGACAGGTGTCATCACTGAGTACATAGTTGTCTGTACGTTAATTGTATACTTACATTGACAGGTGTCATCACTGAATACATTGTTGTCTGTACGTTAATTGTATACTTACATTGACAGGTGTCATCACTGGGTACATAGTTGTCTGTACGTTATTGTATACTTACATTGACAGGTGCCATCACTGAGTACATAGTTGTCTGTACGTTAATTGTATACTTACATTGACATGTGTCATCACTGAGTACATAGTTGTCTGTACGTTAATTGTATACTTACATTGACAGGTGTCATCACTGGGTACATAGTTGTCTGTACGTTAATTGTATACTTACATTGACATGTGTCATCACTGAATACATTGTTGTCTGTACGTTAATTGTATACTTACATTGACAGGTGTCATCACTGAATACATAGTCGTCTGTACGTTAATTGTATACTTACATTGACAGGTGCCATCACTGAGTACATAGTTGTCTGTACATTAATTGTATACTTACATTGACAGGTGCCATCACTGAGTACATAGTTGTCTATACGTTAATTGTATACTTACATTGACAGGTGCCATCACTGAGTACATAGTTGTCTATACGTTAATTGTATACTTACATTGACAGGTGTCATCACTGAGTACATTGTTGTCTGTACGTTAATTGTATACTTACATTGACAGGTGTCATCACTGAGTACATAGTTGTCTATACGTTAATTGTATACTTACATTGACATGTGTCATCACTGAGTACATAGTTGTCTATACGTTAATTGTATACTTACATTGACAGGTGCCATCACTGAGTACATAGTTGTCTGTACGTTAATTGTATACTTACATTGACATGTGTCATCACTGAGTACATAGTTGTCTGTACGTTAATTGTATACTTACATTGACAGGTGCCATCACTAAGTACATAGTTGTCTGTACGTTAATTGTATACTTACATTGACAGGTGTCATCACTGAGTACATAGTTGTCTGTACGTTAATTGTATACTTACATTGACAGGTGTCATCACTGAATACATTGTTGTCTGTACGTTAATTGTATACTTACATTGACAGGTGTCATCACTGGGTACATAGTTGTCTGTACGTTATTGTATACTTACATTGACAGGTGCCATCACTGAGTACATAGTTGTCTGTACGTTAATTGTATACTTACATTGACATGTGTCATCACTGAGTACATAGTTGTCTGTACGTTAATTGTATACTTACATTGACAGGTGTCATCACTGGGTACATAGTTGTCTGTACGTTAATTGTATACTTACATTGACATGTGTCATCACTGAATACATTGTTGTCTGTACGTTAATTGTATACTTACATTGACAGGTGTCATCACTGAATACATAGTCGTCTGTACGTTAATTGTATACTTACATTGACAGGTGCCATCACTGAGTACATAGTTGTCTGTACATTAATTGTATACTTACATTGACAGGTGCCATCACTGAGTACATAGTTGTCTATACGTTAATTGTATACTTACATTGACAGGTGTCATCACTGAGTACATTGTTGTCTGTACGTTAATTGTATACTTACATTGACAGGTGTCATCACTGAGTACATTGTCGTCTGTACGTTAATTGTATACTTACATTGACAGGTGTCATCACTGAATACATAGTCGTCTGTACGTTAATTGTATACTTACATTGACATGTGTCATCACTGAATACATAGTCGTCTGTACGTTAATTGTATACTTACATTGACAGGTGTCATCACTGAGTACATAGTTGTCTGTACGTTATTGTATACTTACATTGACAGGTGCCATCACTGAGTACATAGTCGTCTGTACGTTAATTGTATACTTACATTGACAGGTGCCATCACTAAGTACATAGTTGTCTGTACGTTAATTGTATACATACATTGACAGGTGTCATCACTGAATACATAGTTGTCTGTACGTTAATTGTATACTTACATTGACATGTGTCATCACTGAGTACATAGTTGTCTGTACGTTCATTGTATACTTACTTTGACAGGTGTCATCACTGAGTACATAGTTGTCTGTACGTTAATTGTATACTTACATTGACAGGTGTGATCACTGAATACATAGTTGTCTGTACGTTAATTGTATACTTACATTGACAGGTGTCATCACTGAGTACATAGTTGTCTGTACGTTAATTGTATACTTACATTGACAGGTGCCATCACTAAGTACATAGTTGTCTGTACGTTAATTGTATACTTACATTGACAGGTGCCATCACTGAACACATAGTCGTCTGTACGTTAATTGTATACTTACATTGACAGGTGCCATCACTAAGTACATAGTTGTCTGTACGTTAATTGTATACTTACATTGACAGGTGTCATCACTGAGTACATAGTCGTCTGTACGTTAGTTGTATACTTACATTGACAGGTGTCATCACTGAATACATAGTTGTCTGTACGTTAATTGTATACTTACATTGACATGTGCCATCACTGAATACATAGTCGTCTGTACGTTAATTGTATACTTACATTGACAGGTGTCATCACTGAATACATAGTCGTCTGTACGTTAATTGTATACTTACATTGACATGTGTCATCACTGAATACATAGTCGTCTGTACGTTAATTGTATACTTACATTGACAGGTGCCATCACTGAATACATAGTCGTCTGTACGTTAATTGTATACTTACATTGACAGGTGTCATCACTGAGTACATAGTTGTCTGTACGTTAATTGTATACTTACATTGACAGGTGCCATCACTGAATACATAGTCGTCTGTACGTTAATTGTATACTTACATTGACAGGTGCCATCACTGAGTACATAGTTGTCTGTACGTTAATTGTATACTTACATTGACAGGTGCCATCACTGAGTACATAGTTGTCTGTACGTTAATTGTATACTTACATTGACAGGTGTCATCACTGAGTACATAGTTGTCTGTACGTTAATTGTATACTTACATTGACAGGTGCCATCACTCAGTACATAATTGTCTGTACGTTAATTGTATACTTACATTGACAGGTGTCATCACTAAGTACATAGTTGTCTGTATGTTAATTGTATACTTACATTGACAGGTGCCATCACTAAGTACATAGTTGTCTGTACGTTAATTGTATACTTACATTGACAGGTGCCATCACTAAGTACATAACTGTCTGTACGTTAATTGTATACTTACATTGACAGGTGCCATCACTAAGTACATAGTTGTCTGTACGTTAATTGTATACTTACATTGACTTGTGTCATCACTGAGTACATAGTTGTCTGTACGTTAATTGTATACTTACATTGACAGGTGTCATCACTGAATACATAGTTGTCTGTATGTTAATTGTATACTTACATTGACAGGTGCCATCACTAAGTACATAGTTGTCTGTACGTTAATTGTATACTTACATTGACAGGTGCCATCACTGAGTACATAGTCGTCTGTACGTTAATTGTATACTTACATTGACAGGTGTCATCACTGAATACATTGTCGTCTGTACGTTAATTGTATACTTACATTGACAGGTGTCATCACTGAATACATAGTCGTCTGTACGTTAATTGTATACTTACATTGACATGTGTCATCACTGAATACATAGTCGTCTGTACGTTAATTGTATACTTACATTGACAGGTGTCATCACTGAGTACATAGTTGTCTGTACGTTATTGTATACTTACATTGACAGGTGCCATCACTGAGTACATAGTCGTCTGTACGTTAATTGTATACTTACATTGACAGGTGTCATCACTGAGTACATAGTTGTCTGTATGTTAATTGTATACTTACATTGACAGGTGCCATCACTGAGTACATAGTTGTCTGTACGTTAATTGTATACTTACATTGACAGGTGTCATCACTGAGTACATAGTTGTCTGTACGTTAATTGTATACTTACATTGACAGGTGTCATCACTGAATACATAGTTGTCTGTATGTTAATTGTATACTTACATTGACAGGTGCCATCACTAAGTACATAGTTGTCTGTACGTTAATTGTATACTTACATTGACAGGTGCCATCACTGAATGCATAGTTGTCTGTACGTTAATTGTATACTTACATTGACAGGTGTCATCACTGAGTACATAGTTGTCTGTACGTTAATTGTATACTTACATTGACAGGTGCCATCACTAAGTACATAGTTGTCTGTACGTTAATTGTATACTTACATTGACAGGTGCCATCACTAAGTACATAGTTGTCTGTACGTTAATTGTATACTTACATTGACAGGTGCCATCACTGAATGCATAGTTGTCTGTACGTTAATTGTATACTTACATTGACAGGTGCCATCACTAAGTACATAGTTGTCTGTACGTTAATTGTATACTTACATTGACAGGTGTCATCACTGAGTACATAGTTGTCTGTACGTTAATTGTATACTTACATTGACAGGTGTCATCACTAAGTACATAGTTGTCTGTACATTAATTGTATACTTACATTGACAGGTGCCATCACTGAATACATAGTTGTCTGTACGTTAATTGTATACTTACATTGACAGGTGTCATCACTGGGTACATAGTTGTCTGTACGTTAATTGTATACTTACATTGACAGGTGCCATCACTAAGTACATAGTTGTCTGTACGTTAATTGTATACTTACATTGACAGGTGCCATCACTGAATACATAGTTGTCTGTACGTTAATTGTATACTTACATTGACAGGTGTCATCACTGGGTACATAGTTGTCTGTACGTTAATTGTATACTTACATTGACAGGTGCCATCACTAAGTACATAGTTGTCTGTACGTTAATTGTATACTTACATTGACAGGTGTCATCACTGAGTACATAGTTGTCTGTACGTTAATTGTATACTTACATTGACAGGTGTCATCACTGAATACATTGTTGTCTGTATGTTAATTGTATACTTACATTGACAGGTGTCATCACTGAATACATAGTCGTCTGTACGTTAATTGTATACTTACATTGACATGTGTCATCACTGAGTACATAGTTGTCTGTACGTTAATTGTATACTTACATTGACAGGTGTCATCACTGAATACATAGTCGTCTGTACGTTAATTGTATACTTACATTGACAGGTGTCATCACTGAGTACATAGTTGTCTGTACGTTAATTGTATACTTACATTGACAGGTGCCATCACTAAGTACATAGTTGTCTGTACGTTAATTGTATACTTACATTGACATGTGTCATCACTGAGTACATAGTTGTCTGTACGTTAATTGTATACTTACATTGACAGGTGTCATCACTGAGTACATAGTTGTCTGTACGTTAATTGTATACTTACATTGACAGGTGTCATCACTGATTACATAGTCGTCTGTACGTTAATTGTATACTTACATTGACAGGTGTCATCACTGAGTACATAGTCGTCTGTACGTTAATTGTATACTTACATTGACAGGTGCCATCACTGAGTACATAGTTGTCTGTACGTTAATTGTATACTTACATTGACAGGTGTCATCACTGAGTACATAGTTGTCTGTACGTTAATTGTATACTTACATTGACATGTGTCATCACTGAATACATAGTCGTCTGTACAGTTACATGAATAAGACGTTGTATTGAGAACAGTTGTACAATTACCTCCGGTACCACATGGGTTCAAGTAACACGAATCAACTACAAACAAACGTAATTAATGTAAATATGTAGAATCAATTGCTATTAAATTGCTGAATATAGTACATAGCATTAATGTTCTGTGTAACTACATGTATTATCTTTGTCATTGCGATGTTTGGTTAGTCAAGGGGGAGAGAACGTGTGAAAAAAGTTGTAGCGATGGCATAACTTTTGTTTCCATGGAGACGAATACTCTGATTTAATTTCAGGTCGTGATCATGATATTTTCATAATTTTGAGAACATTTTTTAGATTATTATCATTTGGTAAACAATAGAATGATTTTTTTAAATATGAGGATTGATGGTTGTTGCCGGGCAAACATCCGAATTAGAATGCAAGAAATCAAAATCAGACAGTATCTTACTCAAACATGACGGGTATGTCGCAGGATATGAAAGATAACCGGGATCACAAGAACAGTTATATAAATCTTCCTGGTGTATTCCTGTACAATTACCATTATCTCCACATGGTTCATAGTTACAGGGATCCTCTGAAACATACAAATAGTTATTTATTATTAAATACCAAATAAGATTCTTCAAATCTATTTTAATCATAATTGCTGATCACTCTGGTGGTTTACTCCATTTGCGGGAGTAATTGAGGAACTGAGTAACCATTAACTTTCATTTCCATTGTTATGTTTGACTAAAGAACCTTAGTAACCATTAACTTTCATTTCCATTGTTATATTTGACTAAAGAACCTTAGCAACCATTAACTTTCATTTCCATTGTTATATTTGACTAAAGAACCTTAGTAACCATTAACTTTCATTTCCATTGTTATATTTGACTAAAGAACCTTAGTAACCATTAACTTTCATTTCCATTGTTATATTTGACTAAAGAACCTTAGCAACCATTAACTTTCATTTCCATTGTTATATTTGACTAAAGAATCTTAGCAACCATTAACTTTCATTTCCATTGTTATATTTGACTAAAGAACCTTAGTAACCATTAACTTTCATTTCCATTGTTATATTTGACTAAAGAACCTTAGTAACCATTAACTTTCATTTCCATTGTTATGTTTGAATAAAGAACCTTAGTAACCATTAACTTTCATTTCCATTGTTGTTTGACTAAAGAACCTTAGCAACCATCAACTTTCATTTCCATTGTTATGTTTGACTAAAGAACCTTAGCAACCATTATCTTACATTTTCATTGTTATTATTTATTTATTTTTTCATTTCCATTGTTATGCTTAACTAAAGAACCTTAGTTATATATACTGTTATATCTGTAAAGAAGTTAAAAGTTAATACATACTATTTGAGTGTCTAGGTGTAAAGATATTTACCTGCTACATTAACTCCTTTGTAGTTTGTAGTTAAACACTGGACTGGAAGGGTAATGTACATGCCTTCCACTTTACACGTATCTGGCTCACTAAATGATGGGAAGGGAGTCATCTGATAAAGTGATAAACAAGTTATTGAATTAAGACTACAAATACCCTATAACAATTAGTTATATATAACGATATGACAGATGCCTGTCAAACATTCAACCAACGATATGACAGGTGCCTGTCAAACATTCAACCAACGATATGACAGGTGCCTGTCAAACATTCAACCAACGATATGACAGGTGCCTGTCAAACATTCAACCAACGATATGACAGGTGCCTGTCAAACATTCAACCAACGATATGACAGGTGCCTGTCAAACATTCAACCAACGATATGACAGGTGCCTGTCAAACATTCAACCAACGATATGACAGGTGCCTGTCAAACATTCAACCAACGATATGACAGGTGCCTGTCAAACATTCAACCAACGAAAAATAAGCCTAATAAGCATTGATCGACCAATCTATCAATCAATCAATCAATCAATCAATCAATCAATCAATCAATCAATCAATCAATCAATCAATCAATCAATCAATCAATCAATCAATCTATCGATTCAATGATTAGTCGTTCAATCAACCATCAAACTAATCCTACAAACATATTATATAATGCCTTACTTGTACACAGTAATTACCATATTATATAATGCCGTACCTGTACACAGTAATTACCATATTATATAATGCCTTACCTGTACACAGTAATTACCATATTATATAATGCCGTACCTGTACACAGTAATTACCATATTATATAATGCCTTACCTGTACACAGTAATTACCATATTATATAATGCCTTACCTGTACACAGTAATTACCATATTATATAATGGCGTACCTGTACACAGTAATTACCATATTATATAATGCCTTACCTGTACACAGTAATTACCATATTATATAATGCCTTACCTGTACACAGTAATTACCATATTATATAATGCCTTACCTGTACACAGTAATTACCATATTATATAATGCCTTACATGTACACAGTAATTACCATATTATATAATGCCTTACATGTACACAGTAATTACCATATTATATAATGCCTTACCTGTACACAGTAATTACCATATTATATAATGCCTTACCTGTACACAGTAATTACCATATTGAATTACTTCTGGGAATACATACTCTATAAATGTATAATTATAATCGTCGACATCTTGTACTCTGTATAGGTTGCTATACGTTGTGTTATCATTCTGACCAGTAACAAAATAATACAGTATATTATACAAATGAAGTGTATGTATGTATGTATGTATGTATGTATGTATGTATGTATGTATGTATGTATGTATGTATGTATGTATGTATGTATGTGCATGTGTGTATGTATGTATGTATGTATGTATGTATGTATGTATATCAATCAATCAATCAAAGAAACAATCAATCAATGGATCGATCAATCATTCAACCAATGATAAAAGATATACGTCGTGTTATTATTAATACTAATAATGTTTTTAGCCCTAAGAACAGTGTGGCTGTTACGAGTATATTTACTTGTATCAGTACTAATATAACGTAGTGTATTGCATTACATGCCAGAAATGTGGGGTTTCCTTTCGTACGGAAGGAAATAGATAGGGGTGAAAAGTCTGTGTCTGTGTGTCCTTCTGTCTGTCTGTGTCATTGTTTTCTCCAAAACGGCTGGCTCAATTCAAACGAAATTTGGCTGGTACACGTGTTCTGTCGGGTAATGCCAATAACTGATTAGGTTTTGATAAACACCCATGAATATTAATAAGCAATTAAAGGTTTTCGGTAATTAGGCTATATCTCAGAAATGCACGCTTCGAATTCAATGTAATTTAGTTCATACATTTATGATACCAAAGCGCATCTGAAAATATTATCGATGTAGCTTTTAGTTTTGATAAGTTATTGGCATATTTTCGGTAATTAGTCCTGAAGGCGACACAACAGAAAGTTTTTGTTTCTGTTCAGGAAACGTTGCCTAAACTGGTGTGACGACGCGAATATATTTTTTTATTTTTTCATGATCAGTTGTGCAGTTGTCTTCCCTGAAGTAGCAACTAATGTAGGGAGAGTTATTTTGTGTTTCCCCTTGAATCTGCAGTCTGTATTGGCTGGACAAACAAGAGAAAATAAAGATCAAACTTTATTTTTTACAATCTTTTACTATTATGATGAAGAATGGTCAGAGATATCTTTGTTACCTTTTAAAGTGTCTTTGGATTCGAAACTACAAGATTTTTAATGGAAATTAGTACATACTATAATTTATACAAACAGAAGACTGTACAGTATGAATCCTAGTAGAACACAAAGTAGTCTTTGCACTTTTTTGTGGACAATCAGAAGAAACTTTAATACACCTTTTTGTTGAGTGTGATACCGCTAAATGTATTTGGAATAGCGTCATTATGTTGTGGGGTCTCTCGTTGCAAGCCCCACAAAAACTGTCAGCAAAGCAAATTCTTTTGGGTGACACTTCTTTTTCTTTGCTTTTAAATCATTTGTTGTTGATTGTGAAAAACATGGTCTATGATTGCAAATGGAAAAAGTCATTCCATCTTTTAATCTAGCTATCATAAATATCAGAACTGCTAAACAAATTGAGCTACATATTGCAAAAAGAAATGAGCACTACAGTAAATTCATAGACAAATGGTCTGTTTTGACTGGGTGATATCCGCTTTAATACCTCCTTTCAAAAGTGGACAAATCGTGTATTTTCATGAGTAACTGGAAAGTTGGCCTGTTTCCTCGGGCAGCTTTTGTAACTTATTGAGTGAACTTGCAATTAAATAAAAATTAAAAAAAAGAAAGAAAGAAACTAAGAGAAGTTTACATGTACATTTATATCCTATATTTCACGAGTCTTCAGATTTTGACATTTTAGTATCAACATCTGGATTTAAAAAAAAAACCTGCGAGTATATGTCAACATAAAGGGTACCTATAAATACTGTGACAAAATAGTTTGGCAAAGGGAACTGTAACATCACATTTCGAGATGATCTCTTTGCAGAAAGGAACTGTAAGAGGGTTATGTTTTACTTAACAGACCATGTGTGATTTCCTCCGGCCCTCCCCCCCTTGTAAATACTGAAGGCTCCCTTAGCTAATGATATCAGAAACGAAGCCAAATATATTTCTACTTTGACGGCGACACTGATAGAGCTATACAGGAGTGTAAAATAGTCTAGCAGACAAACCGACTTGTAAACTCGTAGTGAATTTAGTGGGCCAGAAGGAAGTTCAATACACACATGCCGATGGTGGTGTTAGTGCGACAAAAACTGTATGTGACAAAGTTGATGAAAGTTGAAAGCAGAAACTTATAGGATTTGGAGCAGATGGTATGTCTGTCGGTCAAAACAGGAATGTATACACTTTACCCAGGGACGAAGTAGGGCAATAATAGCGTATCACTTCACTGTATTAAAGTTGTTAAACTGTTACGATGCTTACCATGAAGTATGTAAACTTTCTGATGCGTAATTATAGCAATGTTATGTGGGTTTAATTTTCGTTTATTATTTGCCGTGGAAACGGGTGTGCATATCCCACATATGTAGGGGATCACGAAAGCCGAGTGAAGTCGAGGATGGCAAGCTTTCCTGTGCTGAGAATAGGAGGCGGGCATTTGAACAGCATTTTTGACACCTAACTTTCATTGGGACTTGAAAAATCAAGTTATAGAGCTAAATTTCTTGAATAAATCATGAAATCGCAAGACAATACCCTTAACGGAAGGCATTCAGTTTAAATCTGGTTGTATATAGGTTCAACTGTACGTACGTCGTCTTGGTGATGGTTTCGTGGAACAACTCCGTCTCACAAGACAAAAGAGTAGTAACTATCCTGTATCTGTGAATTTTATTACTAACGATCATAATGTATCAGATATGTCTATTTCAGGAATTTGTAAGGTTTCTGGTGATGAAGATCGATTGAGGTTACAGGGGAGGAAATCCTTTTTCATCTCGGAACACTGGAACCCAATGGAATTAATAGATTGTTGCTGTAGTTGGCTGACTGAGGTACGGGCGAGACTAATATACATAGTTCAATGTAGGATAAAAAGGTAAACGCTTTTACTGAGGGGGGGGGGGGCGAGTTTGAGCCATTTTAGCTCTCATCTCACAAACTACTTTTAATGGATGTTCTGTACCCCTAAATACAAATTTTTCTTCAAAAATGTCAAATTGAGAAATGGAAGAATTTTCGTTCTAATATTCATAGCACTACATAATACTACGTACTAATATAAAATTGACTGTGCTGTCGGAAACAATTGTTAATTTTGGTCAATTTAGTTACAAGGGGAGGGGGGGGGGTCTGAGGCCTAAGTATAAGAATTTACTTTTTTATCCTTCATTGAACTATTGAATGCGCTTGTGTTTGTGCTGTGCATAGTGAGTGAAGGGGTGAAGAGTTAAGTGAGTAAATGAATATGTGTTAGGGGACAGTGGTTATTTAGTAATCGTGCTGCATACAGAAATCGATGTATAATGAATATGTGTTAGGGGACAGTGGTTATTTAGTAATCGTGCTGCATACAGAAATCTATGTGTTGTAGTAGGCTTTCTATTGAACTTCACTACATTCTATTTTTCGCATTTATATTGAATATATTTTAAAGTCACTTAGTTGAATGGTTTGAAAGGTATATGTTTGGTTGGACTTATCTTTTCACAGGTGACATGACTCAACGATATTGTTGATCCGTTACCATGGTAACAGTAACTTGTTTGTATATATATATATATATAGATTGTGAACAATTAGAAGGATATATGAACTCACAGGTAAGATCCACGTGGACGCAATAGCATTGTTTTGTCGACAAGAGTCACTTTCCCAAGTATAGTCCAAGACGTCGACTTTAAACTTGTCCAAGTTATAACTTTTCGGCGGCAGATCAAAAACAACCTTGATAGTGTGGTAAGTTGGTGATAAGGCCAACAGATATCGAGGTCGCCAATGACCTGGCTCTTCTATAACATAAAATACATTGTCTTTAGAAAAGGGGTATAAATGGTTTAACACTGTCTATACTTACCACCAACTTTAACACGATGTACTCACCACTTAGTTTAACACAATGTACGTATCAGTAAGTTTAACAATGTGTACTTACCACCAAGTTTAACACGATGTACTTAGGGAGCCTTCAGTATTTACAAGGGGGCGGCGGAGGAAATCACACATGGTTTGTTAAATAAATAAATATGACCCTCCCCTATTCTCCATTTGTAAAAAGTGACCCCCCCCTTTTGTCCCATTTTGTTAAACATGACCCTCCCCATGACAATTACTTTTACTGAAAGTTAATCAATATTCCCATTATATGTATACATACAAAATAAATAATTTTGACTCTGTATTAGAAAGCAATATTTGTACATATAAAGAGACAAACACTAAAAGACTGGCTAGTTACATTTCTCTTATAATCATACACAATCTATTTAGTATCTAAAATGTGCTTTCCATGTTGTGCATACTCTGTCTGGCCTGGTCACTCGTAAAAGTTCAGTAGTGTCATTATCAGTGTCACTCTAATCTGACTCACTGTCACTACTTGAGTTAGTACATGTATCACTGTCTGTGTTCTCTATGACATTCAAAACTAAATCATCATCATCATCATCATCATCATCATCATCATCATCATCATCATCATCGCTACCATCACCATCATATTTAAACAAACATTCACGGACAGTGTGAATGATAAAGTGAGATGGTACACTCAACAATATGCATCGTTTTATTAAACAATTTTCCAACAATATATGTAGTTTTATTTTTTGTATTTTGGCATGTAAAGTATTCGTAAAAATAAATGTTGAATACTCATTTCACTTTACAACTCAAAACACACAAAACAACCCTTACCAAAATGAAATGGTAAAAAGTATGCTTAAACTTGACTTATTCTATACTTAAAGTATACTTTGGAATGCCAAGTACATTTCAATTAAACTTAAAATATACTCAAGTATACTTAAATTATAAATTGACAATAATTGAATTTTCTTTGGTTACAAAACTACTGATTGTAAAATGTGACCCTCCCCAAACATTGTAATGCAAAATATGACCCTCCCCCAAGAACAGGTTTGTAAAATGTGACCATTCCAATTCCTCCGGCCCTCCCCCTTGTAAATACTGAAGGCTCCCGTACCAACAAGTTTAACACGATGTACTTACCACCAAGTTTAACACAATGTGCGTATGAATAGGTTTAACACTGTGTACTTACCACCAAGTTTATCACAATGTACGTATCAGTAAGTTTAACACTACGTACTTACCACCAAGTTTAACACAATGTACGTATCAGTAAGTTTAACACTGTGTACTTACCACCAAGTTTAACACGATGTACTTACCACTAAGTTTAACACTACGTACTTACCACCAAGTTTAACACAATGTACGTATCAGTAAGTTTAACACTGTGTACTTACCACCAAGTTTAACACGATGTACTTACCACTAAGTTTAACACTACGTACTTACCACCAAGTTTAACACAATGTACGTATCAGTAAGTTTAACAATGTGTACTTACCAACAAGTTTAATACTGTGTATTTACATTATATAATTATTATCTGGTTTAAAACTGTTGAGCTAGCTACTACCAGGTTTAGCACTGTCTACTTGCCACCATCGAGTAATTACCACAAAGTTGAACACTATTACTTACAAGCAGGTTTAACACTATGTACTTACTATGTAACGCTGTACACTTACCATCACGTTTAACAGTCTACTTTCCAGCATGTTTAACATTACGCACTTACCACCAGATTTAATACTGAGTACTTACCCCCAGGCTTGACACCACATTCCGTTGTTCCACTTACACGATCATCACCACATGCTGTAACCGATGAGTACATTTCATTTCATTACATTAAATTGTACTGCATTGCATCCATCTATCCATCCATCCATCCATCCATCACTCCATCCACCCCCCACCCCCCACCCCCAACCCCCAACACACAGATTTTTGGTTTTCACGAGTAAGACATCATCACATTTGGGATAAATTCCAAACAATGAAATAAAGAATGGCAAATAAAAGGCTGCATATTATGATAAGTAGATGCCAGCTATTGGAAAGATGATTAAATACTATCTACTTACAAGGTGTTCTATAACGTGTGTTCCAAGTAGTTGAATTAGGGCCGGTTTCACCATCATCCGATGTCTCGTTCGTTATTGGTAAAGTACGAACTGTGATGTCATACTCACAGGAAGGTGACAAAGGTCGATAGCAGTCAAAATAATAATACACATACATACCCTGGTGAATTTAGAATAATATGAAATATATGTATTCAGACATTCTATACATATTTATATATGATACATCTAAATACTGATTATTATATACATGCACATAATTATGTAAATAGGTATACAGACATTGATACACGTCAAACAGACATATCCCATAATTATAACACTCACACAAGTATATAGTTCACACACACACACACACACACACACACACACACACACACACACACACACACACACACACGCACGCACACACACACACATTTACATGTATCTATATTTATATAATTGTAAGTAATATATGTTTGATAGTTAGCATTCACACTCCACCAAACATTGTCACTATGATAACATTGACTGATAGACACTCTCTAGTCTAGCTGCTAGACCTTGGCTGTTCTTCCGATAAAATACGACAAACTCCGTTCCCTTATCGTATTGGAAGAAAGCCCGACTCGGAATGTCTAGCAGCAAGACTAGATACTATCTTGACCTACTGCCTACTTGATGTAGACCGTATCTGCTTTTTTTTAATTTTTTTTTACTGTAATTGCCTAATCTCAAGTCGTTGTATCATTCACATATGTCGAAATATTCTCATAATTTCTTATTAATCAACCATCACTGCCAGAAAATCTAAATCTCAAGTACAGACTTATTTTCTTACTAGTTACTGATAGGTCAGTGGCAGTGTCAATCAACTTGGGTAGATGTTAATAAGTATTAATTAGTATGCACCAAAGTTGATTATTACTGCCACTGACCTATCAGTAACCAGTAGAAAATAGGTCTGTGCGACAACACAGGAAAATATGGGGTATGATAGTGAACTTTGAGATTTAGATCTCCTGTGTCTCTCTGTGTCTCTTTTTCTGTGTGTGTCTGTGTGTGTCTGTGTGTGTGTGTGTGTGTGTGTGTGTGTCGTTCCCTCTCTCTCTCTCTCTCTCTCTCTCTCTCTCTCTCTCTCTCTCTCTCTCTCTCTCTCTCTCTCTCTCTCTCTCTCTCTCTCTCTCTCTCTCTCTTTAACATTCTAATGAGAGAAAGCGACTAGAGATATAACAGTGATGATTTTATTCCCTGAACTGTTTCACATATCAGGAGAACATTTGACAACAATAATTCTTTGGCATATATATTCTCTGTTTCCAACTTACATTGGCTTGAGAGAAATCTGTTTGGGACAAGTCGAAAGTGAAACACAGTTGTTGATTGAAGTAATCATATTTGCCTCCATTCGTCATGCCTCTCAACAAGACATCAAAACCTTTGATAATGTCTGGTCCTATGGACAAACACATGACGTCATATGTTAGAGACAGGATGGAAATGATGAAATTAGGGACCGGTCAGTTTCTTTGGCCGGGGGGTGGATTTGTAGTGGGGGTCACCCTGTTTTTGAAATTGGCAGTAGGGGGGGGGGGGGCTCATGCTCTTTTGAAAATTGTGGATGGGGGGGGGGGCATTGTGTTTTGGATTGTGATGGGAGAAAAAATCCTTTTCTACAATGGCATATAGCCTTGTCTGAAATGTGGTACATGTAAATATGTGTTGATGTCCATGTTTCTTACATGAATTCTTTAACATTACTTAATATTTCAAACATAACTATACATATACATGTATTACCTAGCTACCACACTAGTTACAGAACATGTCTTGTAAATGCTTGGCTGTTTAACAATCAATGCTTCACTTATATTGCACTTTGGGGCAAAAGTGAACTTGAAGGTTTCGTAATGGTAATCTTCATAGATAGTTTATAAAAGAAGTTAATCTAATTGTTCTACTCGTCAGTATGAACTTAATTGTCAGAAGGGATTAATACACTTTCTATTTTGTACACTACATGTTATTGACACTACAAATCACCACATCTCATCAGATTCCAGTTTCTATTATACACTAGGTATGACCACCTAAAGTTCTCTAACATACCGGTGATTTTACTATACATGCAATAGTAATGTCCCTATAACCAATGTTACGGGCCCATTGTTATGTGACATGGGCATTCAGAACTTACATTTACGTTAGCTTTTCGAAGCTTGGAAATATTACCTCAGAAGCTATGAATAACCTAAACATTGCCGAAATAGAAGCAAAAAACTCCAGATCTGCCATTAAGGTGCGGAATTGTGTTTTAGCCAGTTTAGAAAGTTTAGCTAGAAGATTAGAAAGCTAAATTAGAAGTGTCTAAATCTAAATCTAAACTCTAAATATCGTTCCAAACTTTAGAAGCTTTATCGCATCCGAATATCGTTCTAAACGTCATACATTACGCGCTAATTATCGCACTAATTAGCGCATCTAAATATCGTTCTAAACTTTATAAACTATCCGCTAATTCTCGCGTCTAAATATCGTTCTAAACTTTATAAACTGCATAAACTATCCGCTAAATAGACCGGCCGTCCCTGGTTACAAAGGTTTTACAAGGATATATCCGCTAATTAGCGCGTCTAAATATCGCTCTAAACTTTATAAACTATCCGCTAATTATCGAGTCTAAATATCGTTCTAAACTTTTATAAAATATCCACTAATTAGACAGACCGTCCTTGGAGGCTTACCACGTTCGCTTTTGTCTGACTGTTCTTTTGCAGCGTTTCCTGCAATCGAACTGGAGATGAAGTTAACCTGGACTGACATTGATAATTATAGGTTCGTTTTAGTTGTGAGTGAGAAGCACGCCGTGGATTAGTCTATCTGCTAGAGCTCGGATGTTCTTCCGATACAATACGACACACGACGGAACATCGCTATCGAGGATGAAACATCCGGCCCTCACTGCGAACTTCGTTCGCTTATGGTATCGGAAAGAATGCCCGAACGTCTAGCAGCAAGACTAGCCGTGGATGAGGGATTGGAAGTCAGAGACAATGATATTACGGATGCTCCAGTGAGTTGTTTGATATTGTCATTGTTGTACTCGATACTGTACAATGAATTCAATGGTGGGTCAGTGTTGTACGATTACTTTTCCCATAAGTGTAACAATTGAAATGTTGGTAGCTTTAATTGTTATAAAAACACAAAGATTATCACCTCCTTGTTCAGAACACTGAATAAAGTTTATAAAGTTTAGAACGATATTTAGACGCGATAATTAGCGGATATATCCTTGTAAAGTTATTTTCACTAGGAACAGCCTGTCTAATTAGCGGATAGTTTATAAAGTTTATAAAGTTTAGAACGATATTTAGACGCGATAATTAGTTGATATATCCTTGTAAAACTTTTTTAACCAAGGACGGTCTGTCTAATTAGCGGATATTTTATAAAGTTTATAAAGTTTAGAACGATATTTGGACGCGATAATGAGTTGATATATCCTTGTAAAATTATTTTTACTAGGGACGGCCTGTCTAATTAGTGGTTTAGAACGATATTTAGATGCGATAATTAACGGATATATCCTTGTAAAATCATTTTCAATACAGACGGCCTGTCTAATATAAGCGGATATTTTATAAAGTTTATAAAGTTTAGAACGATATTTAGAGGTGATAATTAGCGGATATATCCTTGTAAAACTTTTTTAAACCAAGGACGGTCTGTCTAATTAGCGGATAGTTTATGAAATTTAGAACAATATGTCTTCGCTAAAGTCATGTAGTTTAGCTGTGTTTCTGTAGTTTAGCTAGTTTAGCTCCCATAGGTAATACAAAGAGTTTAGCTACATACCTTAGGGAAAGACACAGTTCCGCACCTAACTTAAATCTGCCAGGGGGGAAACCACAAGGACTCCCTCACCCCTAGAGGTCGCTCATACATTCAACCAACAATCAGATGCACCAACAACCATTTCACTGTCATAATGGTATTAAACCTTTCTTAAATATTTTCACCCTATTCTAATTTGAGATGATATTGTCTTTTAAAGATGTGGAATGTTTGCCAAGATAGTCTAAAATTGCCTTAAACTTCAAATCTTCCCTACCAATGATACTACCCCATTAGAGGTGCTGACCTTTACTACATGTATATAATGATGCTATTTAACTTTTTAAGAACATATTTTAACCCTATGTAAGTTATAAAGAATTGTTTCTGATACTTGATGGTGCTGTCTTGTAAAGCATGGATTGAGTTATTGCTTGAAAGGGTCTGAATAGCCTAAATATTGGCTATAAGGGTAAAAATCCTCCAGGGCTTCTAGAGGGACACCCCTCGGACTACCCATATGAGGTGGACATATCCCAGTCTCTAGCTCTTCCACTCTAACTGTCAAGATGCTGTCAAAGTATATTTCAAAAGTATTTCAATCCTATGTAGTTGCTTTTTACTTGTTGGTGCTGTCTTGTAAAGCTTGGAAATTATTGTCTGAAAGGGTCTGAATAGTGACTTTTCAGAATGAAAAACCTCCAGGGCTTCTAGGGGGAGACCCGGGCCTAGGAACTCCCTCCACATGAGGTGTACACATCCCAGTCTGAAGCTTTCCCCCTACCTCTTACTGTCAAGATGCTATCAAACTATACAACCCTATGTAGTTGCTTTTCACATGTTGGTGCTGTCTTGTAAAACTTGGAAATTATTTGTCTGAATAGTCTCAAAATTGACTTTTCAGAGTTAAAAACCTCCTGGGCTTCTAGGACCCCCCATAAGAGATGTACATATTCTCTTCTCAAGCTCCCCCCCCACCTTTCACTGTCAAGATGCTATTAAACTTCTTTTGGAATATATTTACCCTGTGTATTCAATAATTATAATTATGATAGTGCTAACCCGGGGATCTTATGAAGTAGATGCAAGACAGTCACGCAGTCCACACTGAGTCACGATCAAAAAATACCTGTCATGTGAATATTATTATGTGGTGGTAGGGGGTCATCATGTTTTAGAATTAAGTGATGGGGGGGGGGGGGGGGTTCAGCCTGTTTTTGGTTTTACAGATAGGGGGGGTCATTGAGGTTTTGTCGGCCCGATTTAAGAATCCACTGCCCCCCCCCCCAGGCTAGAGAAACTGACCGTATCTCCACCAAGTATTTATTTTCAAATGGAATTGCTTATTTATCGATTGTCAGTAGTAATATTTTCTCTATAAATAGGTAATGCGCATTCGACCTGTCCGTCTGTCTGTCCGTCTGTCTGTCTGTCTGTCTGTCTGTCCGTCTGTCACAACAAGACTTAGAAGATAAGAAAAGAAGATGTATGTATATACGTAGGTAGTTAGGTAGGTAGGTAGGTGGGTAGATAGGGACATATTTATTGAAACAAACTCACTGGCAATATACAGGGTCCAGGTGATGTTGATCATTATGTGATATTCAGTGATATTAGTCGTAAGGTCGTGTCCATAGATTGTACTCAGTTTTACAACGCCATCTGTCGGTTTTTCGGGAATAGAATACCAGGCTACTGTGTCGAAAACTTGATCGCACCAGTTACCTGTATATGTGAGGGGAGCAAAGAGATAGCACGTTGTATGTCACTTACACATTATATGACTACACGTGAAGAAATTCCATCTACAAGAAAGCAAACAAATAAGCAAACAGGCAAGCAAGCAAACAAACAAACAAACAAACAAACAAACAGACAAACAAACAAACAAACACACACACACACGCACGCACGCACAAACACACGAACACGCAAACAAACAAACAATCAAACAAACAAACAAACAAACAAACAAAGCAATGAACCAATCAGGAGCACGGGACCCACACAAACACCATGAACCCATGTATCCAGGGCCGTAGCCTGACCAAATTGCCAAGGGGGGCAGAACTTTGTCTTGGTGCAATCATGCATTTAAAATTTAGAAAAGTGCTAGTTTACATAAATTTGCATGCAATTTACATAATTTATATTTTAGATTACGCAATTAAATATCACATGTAAGGTCAGAAAAAATAAAAAATTCTGGTCAACGGGTAACCTAACCCATCACATTGGGTAAGTAGGTCGATTTCATTTTTTCACAATGCTTGACAAGGATAAAACAAACCATATACATTGTATAATGATAGCAACATATTTCAGGTCAAGTTTAGATAGAACTTATTCAGTCATCTTGACACTATCTCATGCAATTTGTCTGCATAGCTACAGTTGGGAAATGTACACAATTTACGGTTAAACAAATGGTGTAGTTCCTCTCACCCGCTCTTCTCAAAAAATGTTAAGCCCGCCAATTGAAACTCAAGCATTATTTTAGCCACCCTTTCTGTCACCTACACTACAGTGGAAATATAAAATCATATGGTACAATGATGCATTGGGAGGAGACAACTCCAAAGGTGAAAACAAAATTGAAAATAAGACAGTGTAGGAGGCCATTTAGAGGCATAAAATATCAAACCATAGACATAATAAAAAAACAGAATTGAAACAATTATGCTATGCATTATATATTATTAAGTGTATTTTGTTGTGGCAAAGCTGAAAGATATTATGCGGATGTGCACATGGTAAATGACTTCTCCTGAAGTTTAATTTCGTTCCAAAAAATCCCGAATAAAGAGCAAAACATTACAAGAATTTCAGACTTTTGATGGCCCGATGGTCGTAAACTTTTGTTCAATTCTTTTTAGTGCACATTGGATATTTAATCTCAATTCATGCTTGTATGCAACATCATAGCCAAGTAAACCACTGTATAAGATAATATATAATTTGGAATATACTCAAATGTATATTGTTATATGTACTATTCAGAAAATATAAAGAAATATCCTTAATTTTGAAAAAAAAAATGCGAAGCCCGCATGAGGATATATTGCCCATCACCAGAAAAAAATATATGGGTAGGTTGAACAGCTTTTTCATTTTTTCTGGCCTAATGTCGTATCTTTCAAAGTAGTCAAAGATGTCACATTCAAAGTAAAAAAATGGATGGTATTTCTCAAATAAGTAACACAAGAAAATAATCATTTTCTTTACCCAATTCCCAAAACTGTTATGGCCTCGTTTATGTCGGAACCCAAGGTGAATTCTCATTGTCATTATCATTATAATGGAAAATAAAGTTTGGATTTTGACTTCGAAGGTACAGGTCTGTTCACAAATTCAGGGCCATTCTTTCCATAGCAAATTGTCGCTTCAAAATGAATTGTGGAATAACGCTAGGTGTCAGTGTGCAATGAGATAATTATATCAAACAACATTTTAACCAAAGACAACGTCGAACACAATTATTGAAAAAAATATCTTCAAATAGTGGATCTTAAACTGCATACCTAGTTTAATAGTTTTTCAGGGCCACCAAATGTTCCAAAAAGAGATCTGCCGTTTTATTAGTATGAAATGTTTTAATATAAGGAACAAGATGTAAATAAGATCGAGCGCATCTTCGGAGTCACTGCATGCAGCATAGCAGGCAACCTCACGTTGAACGACTTCATCCGTCTTTTTTTTTGTTTCACTCGCTGACATTATAATTGCGACTTGCTATCTTCAAATGAAGGAGACTATCAAGACTACTGTTACTCGCGGAAAATGCACAGTGCATGTGCGCACTTCTTTTGTACTTTCCCGCGCAAAGAATTTTTAATTTGCTGCAAAAAGTTACAATTTTTAACTGGACACATTTTAATTCAAAGTTAAGCCAGCGTACAATAGCGATATAACATACATATTAGCCAGGAATCAGCAGTGTACAGTCACTTTAGTGAACTATCCATTGAAATCGCGCATGCTCGGAATCGTCACGTAAATAACGATTTTAATAGTATCGCTATGTACTCAAAAAGTAGCTTTTTTTCTTTCTTTTTTCCAAAATCTCAGGGGGGGAGGGGGGCAGCTGCCCCCCTTGCCCCCCCCCCCGCAGGCTACGGTACTGGTATCGCAGACGTGCAATAAAAAGAGTCATTTCTGTCTTTCAGTCAGCAAGTATTGAACATTAAACTATATGGACTATATGTCCACATACAAATTACACACAAATAGTGTCCGCATGCGTTAGGGAGCGATCAGTTTTTACGGCCGGGGGCCCCCCGGTAAATTGGGGGGGGGGGAGACCTTAATTTGGGACTCAAAGAAGGGGGGGGGGGTCACCTTATTTTCAACAACTGAATGAAATCATGAACCACCCTGCTGTACTTAAATTTCCATACAACAATTGTATGTGTATACAATAAACCATAAACACATAAGAAATGAAATACCTTGAAATTTACTGGGTGGTCTGACTCTAAAATCTGTGCCTCCACAAACATAGCCAATAGAGACACACTTTCAAATAATTTTATTTAATGAATTTGTATCTCTGAATGGTAGCTGACCTCCACTGTGTATGTTTTCCCTAAATTTTCTCACTTTCTACTTGATCTTTTTTCATTATCATTTGTGTTAATATGACTTGAAATGATTTAAACTTTTGAAACCCTAAAATTAGTGATACTTTTATGATATAACTAAGTTGTGTTTTACTTCTGAATGGTGCTCTAAATGGCCTCCAAATGGTGTTCATTTTTCAAAAAGCTCTTGCCTTGGGAGAGGGACACCCCCCCCCACATGTACACACCTGTGCTTGTATAGCAGGCGCACATGCGCGTAGCGTGCACTTCTCCCCAAACGGTTTCCAGCTCTCTCACTACTTTGAAACTTACTGAAACCCCTTGGTTTACAATTATATTAACTCAATTTCTAATATTGCACTGTGCAATTAGCTGAATTATTCTATAATGGTAATAGTTAACTCAATCTAAGAGATATCCTAGAACCTTTGAATATTTTACATGTCCATGAACAGACAATCATATTTATATTTATACAAGTGAAGCAATGGATTTGGGACAGCAATTTACCAGATACACTTAAAATTACTGAAAATGTAACAAGTAAAATTAACCATGCAGTGTGCTTTATTGTGCTTTGAGAATCTAGAGTGTCTTTTGCAAGCACAAAAAGAATATTTCTTGTCAACTGATGTCGGGGGGGGGGGGGGGGTCAGTGTGTTTTTTTTATTTGTAGGGGGGGTTGTTGGATTGTTTTGTGGATGAATCACGGGGGGGGGGGTACAACATAAACAAGAAGTCAACGGCCAACCCCCGGCCGTAAAAACTGATAGCTCCCTTAATGGGTGTAGCAAGCAGAACACGTCGTGCCCAGCATTGGGATGTAGACAACATATATAGTTATTATAATAATACACGTACACAACAGCTTGTGTGTGTACACTGAATTTTATCAGAATATGTGAGTAATATGTGAGCGTGTTATTAATTTTAACACAAGATTTAGACTCTCTAACAGCCTCACGAGCGGCGTAGGCAACTGTTTTGTAGATGTACTGCATATGTGTACCCAGATCTAATGTCTTTCTACTGTTCGCCCTCATCGACTACATAGAACTAACCATTCAATTCTTTGACATGTTATTGCGAACTGCCGTATTATTGCTACGAGGAAGGGAAATGAACAAGTGTTAACAGCCTGGGGGCGTCGCAATAACATAGTCGATGGGGACGACAGTACAAAGATATCATTAGATCTGAGTGCAAGTATGCAGTGCTAGATATAGGTACATACAAAACAGCTGCTAGCGACGATCCCGAGGCTGTGAAAGAGTCTACACAAGATTCTGACTGAAAAGAAGGGCAAAATTGTTATATTGATCCAGTTTGAAACTTGAGATGATTCAAATAGTAACAGGAGTCACGAAATATCTAACCAATCTATTGGCTGGTAGGCCTAGCTCATTCACTCTAATGTACAAAGAAATTACGTTCTCATCTGACTGTTTTTAGAGGTAGAGTTACGAAATCGACAGAATAACTTTTCCATGAGATGTCATGGTTACACAGAGGTGATCAAGATTAATAGCAAACCTTGCCTTGCTAAAGTAGAATTCAGTCAGTCATAAAGTACGTCAGTATAATCGTACATATCACAAATAAATGATCAATTTCTCTATTAGACATATTTACCTTGTTGAATGATGGAACACACAAGTTCACCACTTGACGTCTGAAATACAGTAGAATAAAAGAAAAGTTGTTTTCCAAAGTATGATGTTAAAGTTACTGTAGCAGTAATATTAAAGAAGCTATGGTTACAGCGTTGCTGCTACCACCACGTTGCTGCTGTCCAACCATCCACCACCACCACCACCACCACCACCACCACCACCACCACCACCACCAAAGTTCAAGGGGGGCGCTGCGAAAATTCTGATCGTCTGAAAAGGGGGGGGGGTCATGATTTGAATCAATTAAAACCTCAGGAGCGGCCGTTTACCGAGACAACTTTAGCTAAGTATCTCCAAGAATAGGTTACATCCCAATGTGAGACCTTTTTCGCAAATGCCACATATATATATATATATATAAAAATAGAAATTTTCCATTTTTATGTATGGACGCTGAAGTTGATTTCCACCTCTGAAGTGGAGCGGGGATTGGTGGGTGGTACAGTATAATTACATATTAAAATATGTGTGGCCGGGGGGGGGGGGGGCTGGGGCTACAAACATTTTGGTCCTATGGGTCTCCCCTCTTGACGCTCTGTTTGTTTTTCACTCTTAAAAGCCATTTTAGGCTATTCAGACACTTTCGGGCAATAACCTCCAAGCTTTACAAGATAGCACCAACATGTAAAAAGCAACTTAGCAACTACATAGGGTTGAAATATTAAAAGAACCCTTTAATAACATCTTGACGGTAAAATGTAGAGGAAAGAGCTTGAGATGGGGATATGTACACTTGTCAAGACAGCATCAACAAGTATCAACAACTATTCTTTATACATAGGCTAATGGTAGTATCAATGGTAGGCCACATATGGAGTTTCTTTACTTTAAGAGTCTTTTAAGGTAATTTTTAGACTTTGGCTATCTTGGCAAATATTTCACATCTTTAAAAGAACAATATCATTCTATGACAGTAAAAAATTTGGTACATCTGAATGTTAGTTGAATGCATGAATAACCTCTGGGGTTCTCCCCTATCAGATCTAGAGGTCTTTTGGTCTCCCCAAGCACATCTGGATGTTTTATGGTCTCCCCTATCAGATCTGGATGTTTTTTGGCCTCCCCTAGCAGATCTGGATGTTTTGTGGCCTCCCCTAGCAGATCTGGAGGTTGTTTTGGCAATTTTTAGGTTATTCAACTTATTCATAGCCTTTGAGGTAATATTTCACAGCTTCGAAAAGCTAAAGTTAATGTAAGTATAAAACCAGATTTAAACTGAATGCCTCCCGTAAGGGAATCACTAATTATGCAAATAACTCATTAAACTAAAAAACTATGGTAATAGGCTTTGTTTTTTGGACAAGCGTGCTTTCTTAGGTTAATGTATGTAAGAGTGTATGATACTGCTTAATGCAGTCTTAAGATATAGCCTAATTACCGAAAATCATTAATTATGCAAATTATTCATTAACACTGTAAGGCACATCAACTAACTTTATAGGACATACACAATTTGTTATGGTTAATGTATATACTGAATTGTATTGAAATTGAAGCATGCAGTCGTAAGATATAGCCTAATTACCAAGAATCATTAATTATGCAAATTATTCATTAACACTGAAAGGTACACGAACAAGCTTTACAGGACATATGCGATTGTTATGGTTAACGTGTGTACTGAATTATATTGGAATTGAAGTATGTATTCTTAAGATATAGCCTAATTACCGAAAATCATTAATTGTGCAAATTATTCATTAACACTGTAAGATACATCAACGAATTTTATAGGACAAATGTATGTTGTTATGTTTAACGAATATACTAAATTATATTGAAGTATTAAAGTGAAGAATGCAGTCTTCAGATATTGCGTAATTAGTTGATTTCATTAATATGCACATTTCTCTAATTAAACATTAACAGATCTGGCTCAAAACCTAATCAGGTCTAGCTATAACCCTAAAGATTATATATCCCAAATTTCATTACAATTGAGCCAGCCGATTTTTAGAAAATGATGACACAGACAGACAGACAGACAGACAGACAGACAGACAGACAGACAGACAGACAGACAGACAGACACACACACACACACACACACATAGACACACAGACAGACATTCCCCTTTTAATACCTTCCGTACTCTTACGGGAGGTAATGAGTTTCCCATGTCACATAAAAATGGGCATGTAACATTGGTAAATGCCATTACTAGTAATGATATAGTAAAGTCACTGGTACTCTTTAGGTGGTCATACCTAGTGTATAATGGAATTTGATGAGATGTGGCGATTTGTAGTGTCAATAACATGTAACTAAGTGTCCGAAATAGAGAGTGTAGTGCCCTTCTGACAAGTTCATACTGAAGAGAAGGACAATTTAGATTAACTTCTTTTATAAACTATCTATGAGGATTACCATTGCGAAACCTTCAAGTTCACTTTTGCCCTGCAATACAAAGGGCAATATATGTGAAGCATTGGCCATTGATTGTGAAACAGTCATGTTCTGTAAGGGGAGAACCATTTGGTTTCTTGGGAGGGATGGGGTGGAGGAAGTGGGTATGGCAGCAATTTTTTCCCATCACTGTGACAGCAAAATTTTTTTCTATTGTTAGTCCTGCATCAAATTATTTTTTCCATATGCACAAGGAATGCAATTTTTTTTCTCGGTTACCAATTTTATAACGTATGGTTCATAACTATACCTACATGTCACTAGTTCTGTGTAAGTGGCAATAACGGATTTCAATAACAGTTTCTCCAGCCAGCCTGGTTGGTGGATTCTTCCGTCGGGCCGACAAAATGTCACTGACCCCCCCCCCCCCCCCATCTGTAAAACCGAAAACAGGCTGACCCCCTATCAATTAATTCTAAAAGACGATGACCCCCCAAAATATATATCATATATATATATATATATATATATATATATATAACTCGGTGAGTATCAATCTGCTAGGACAGTGCTCTATACCGCAGTGGCAGAGCGTAATAGTTTTGCTAGTACTGGAACTCTTTCTTGGTTGTAACTCGGAGTTTCACGCATTGCGCGATCATCAGTTGTCTGATGACCGCGCAATGCGTGAAACTCCGAGTTACAACCAAGAAAGAGTTCCAGTACTACCAAAACTATTGCGCTCTGCCACTGCGGTATAGAGCACTGTCTTAGAAGATTGATACTCACCGAGTTATATATATATATATATATATATATATATATATATATATATATATATATATATATATATATATATATATATATATATATATATATATATATCGTATTCACATGACAGGTATTTTTTTTCGTGACTCAGTGTACGTGTGGACTGCTTGACCGTCTTGCAAATACGTTCTAAGATTCCATGATAGCACTATCATTATAATTATTGACTACACAGGGTAAATTTATATTCCGAAAAGAGTTCGATAGCATCTTGACAGTGAAAGATAGGGGAAATGTTTGAGAAGGGTATATGTACACCTCTCATGGGGGTCCGAGGGTGTCTTCCCCCTAGAAGCCCTGGAGGATTTTTACTCTTAAAAGTCAATTTTGAGACTATCCAGACATTTTTACAAAACAACACCAACATGTAAAAAAAGCAACTACATGTACATAGGGTTGAAATATTTTTGCGAAATATATTTTGATAGCATCTGACAGTGAGAGGTAGGGGGAAGAGCTTGAGACTGGGATGTTTACACCTTATGTTGGGTTCCTAGGGGGTCTCCCCCCAGACTAGAAGCCCTGGACATTTTTGTACTCTTAAAGCCAATTTTAGGCTATTCAAACCCTTTCAAGTAATAACCTCCAACCTTTACAAGACAGCACCATCTAGTATCAGAAACTATTTTTATCACTTACATAGGGTTGAAATATGTTCTTAACAAGTTAATTATAGTAAAGGTCAGCACATTTAATGGTAATATCATTGGTATGGGAGATTTAGAGTTTAAGGCAATTTTAGACTACCTTGGCAAACATTTCACATCTTTAAAAGACAATATCATCTCAAATTAGAATAGGGTGAAAATATTTAAGAAAAAATTAATACCATTATGAAAGTGAAAATGTTTGTGCATCTGATTGTTGGTTGAATGCCTGAGTGACCTCTGGGGGTGAGGGAGTCCTTGGGGTTTTGGGGTGAGGGGGCCGTGGCAGATCTGGAGTTTTTTGTCTCTATTAAGGCAATTTTTAGGTTATTCATAGCCTTTGAGGTAATCTTTCCAAACTTTGAAAAGCTAACGTAAATGTAAGATTTAAATGAGTTTCCCATGTTACATAAACATTTTATATACAAAAGATAGCTGGTATAAAATCCATGAGGAACTGACTGACTGATCTGACTGATCTCACAAATATTGAAAATATTAGCACAACCTTAGGAGGTGCACCTCCAGAGAAAATGAGAGAATCTGATTCTAAATTTTGCTGAATTCAGCATATCAACAATTTCTTTTTACTTCTGTCTGTTGGAACATTTTTTTTCTCTCAAGCCATTACGGGATCAAATTATTTTTTTTCTCCTTCACCTGCCGACAATTCCCCCCCCCAATCCTGACCTAGGATGACAATATACAAATGACGTAGGATGACAGTATTCAAATGACGTAGGATGACAGTATTCAAATGACGTAGGATGACAGTATTCAAATGACGTAGGATGACAGTATTCAAATGACGTAGTAGGATGACAGTATACAAATGACGTAGGATGACAGTATTCAAATGACGTAGGATGACAGTATTCAAATGACGTAGGATGACAGTATTCAAATGACGTAGGATGACAGTATTCAAATGACGTAGGATGACAGTATTCAAATGACGTAGGATGACAGTATTCACATGACGTAGGATGACAGTATTCAAATGACGTAGGATGACAGTATTCAAATGACGTAGGATGACAGTATTCAAATGACGTAGGATGACAGTATTCAAATGACGTAGGATGACAGTATTCAAATGACGAAGGATGGCAGTATTCAAATGACGTAGGATGACAGTATTCAAATGACGTAGGATGACAATATTCAAATGACGTAGGATGACAGTATTCAAATGACGTAGGGTGACAGTATTCAAATGACGTAGGATGACAGTATTCAAATGACGTAGGATGACAGTATTCAAATGACGTAGGATGACAGTATTCAAATGACGTAGGATGACAGTATTCAAACGACGTAGGATGACAGTATTCAAATGACGTAGGATGACATTATTCAAACGACGTAGGATGACAGTATACAAATGACGTAGGATGACAATATTCAAATGACGTAGGATGACAGTATTCAAATGACGTAGGATGACAGTATTCAAACGATGTAGGATGACAGTATTCAAATGACGTAGGATGACAATATTCAAATGACGTAGGATGACAGTATTCAAATGACGTAGGATGACAGTATTCAAATGACGTAGGATGACAGTATTCAAATGACGTAGGATGACAGTATTCAAATGACGTAGGATGACAATATTCAAATGACGTAGGATGACAGTATTCACATGACGTAGGATGACAGTATTGAAATGACGTAGGATGACATTATTCAAACGATGTAGGATGACAGTATACAAATGACGTAGGATGACAGTATTCAAATGACGTAGGGTGACAGTATTCAAATGACGTAGGATGACAGTATTCAAATGACGTAGGATGACAGTATTGAAATGACGTAGGATGACATTATTCAAACGATGTAGGATGACAGTATACAAATGACGTAGGATGACAGTATTCAAACGACGGAGGATGACAGTATTCAAATGACGTAGGATGACAGTATACAAATGACGTAGGATGACAGTATACAAATGACGTAGGATGACAGTATTCAAATGACGTAGGATGACAGTATTCAAATGACGTAGGATGACAATATTCAAATGACGTAGGATGACAGTATTCAAATGACGTAGGATGACAGTATTCAAATGACGTAGGATGACAGTATTCAAATGACGTAGGATGACAATATTCACATGACGTAGGATGACAATATTCAAATGACGTAGGATGACAGTATTCAAATGACGTAGGATGACAGTATACAAATGACGTAGGATGACAATATACAAATGACGTAGGATGACAGTATTCAAATGACGTAGGATGACAGTATTCAAATGACGTAGGATGACAGTATTCAAATGACGTAGGATGACAGTATACAAATGACGTAGGATGACAGTATACAAATGACGTAGGATGACAGTATTCAAATGACGTAGGATGACAGTATTCAAATGACGTAGGATGACAGTATTCAAATGACGTAGGATGACAGTATTCAAATGACGTAGTAGGATGACAGTATACAAATGACGTAGGATGACAGTATTCAAATGACGTAGGATGACAGTATTCAAATGACGTAGGATGACAGTATTCAAATGACGTAGGATGACAGTATTCAAATGACGTAGGATGACAGTATTCAAATGACGTAGGATGACAGTATTCACATGACGTAGGATGACAGTATTCAAATGACGTAGGATGACAGTATTCAAATGACGTAGGATGACAGTATTCAAATGACGTAGGATGACAGTATTCAAATGACGTAGGATGACAGTATTCAAATGACGAAGGATGGCAGTATTCAAATGACGTAGGATGACAGTATTCAAATGACGTAGGATGACAATATTCAAATGACGTAGGATGACAGTATTCAAATGACGTAGGGTGACAGTATTCAAATGACGTAGGATGACAGTATTCAAATGACGTAGGATGACAGTATTCAAATGACGTAGGATGACAGTATTCAAATGACGTAGGATGACAGTATTCAAACGACGTAGGATGACAGTATTCAAATGACGTAGGATGACATTATTCAAACGACGTAGGATGACAGTATACAAATGACGTAGGATGACAATATTCAAATGACGTAGGATGACAGTATTCAAATGACGTAGGATGACAGTATTCAAACGATGTAGGATGACAGTATTCAAATGACGTAGGATGACAATATTCAAATGACGTAGGATGACAGTATTCAAATGACGTAGGATGACAGTATTCAAATGACGTAGGATGACAGTATTCAAATGACGTAGGATGACAGTATTCAAATGACGTAGGATGACAATATTCAAATGACGTAGGATGACAGTATTCACATGACGTAGGATGACAGTATTGAAATGACGTAGGATGACATTATTCAAACGATGTAGGATGACAGTATACAAATGACGTAGGATGACAGTATTCAAATGACGTAGGGTGACAGTATTCAAATGACGTAGGATGACAGTATTCAAATGACGTAGGATGACAGTATTGAAATGACGTAGGATGACATTATTCAAACGATGTAGGATGACAGTATACAAATGACGTAGGATGACAGTATTCAAACGACGGAGGATGACAGTATTCAAATGACGTAGGATGACAGTATACAAATGACGTAGGATGACAGTATACAAATGACGTAGGATGACAGTATTCAAATGACGTAGGATGACAGTATTCAAATGACGTAGGATGACAATATTCAAATGACGTAGGATGACAGTATTCAAATGACGTAGGATGACAGTATTCAAATGACGTAGGATGACAGTATTCAAATGACGTAGGATGACAATATTCACATGACGTAGGATGACAATATTCAAATGACGTAGGATGACAGTATTCAAATGACGTAGGATGACAGTATACAAATGACGTAGGATGACAATATACAAATGACGTAGGATGACAGTATTCAAATGACGTAGGATGACAGTATTCAAATGACGTAGGATGACAGTATTCAAATGACGTAGGATGACAGTATACAAATGACGTAGGATGACAGTATACAAATGACGTAGGATGACAGTATTCAAATGACGTAGGATGACAGTATTCAAATGACGTAGGATGACAGTATTCAAATGACGTAGGATGACAGTATTCACATGACGTAGGATGACTATCTAGATATGTGTATATTATCTTGCAGTCACGGTGTCGGTCACAGAGTTACTTCCCTTTTGATGTATTAAAGATATAAATATATTAATAGATTTGTCAAATGATTTTGATTCAAACTTCCCTTTATTGAATGTTGATGTAGGAGTTAATCAATAATACTTTGATACACTTTGGGACAGATCATAACCAGATTTAAACTGAATGCCTCCCGTAAGGGATTCACTAATTATGCAAATAACTCATTAAACTAAAAAAAAAACCTATGGTAATGGCTTTTTTGGGGGACAAGCGTGCTTTCTTAGGTTAATGTATGTACCTAATTTGAAGAGTGCGTGATACTGCTTAATTACCGAATATCGTTCATTATTCAAAATACTCATTAAAGGTAAATGTTGTAGCAACAAACTTCATAGGACAGGTGCGTATTATTATGGTTGATATATGTACCATATTATAAAAAAATTGAAGATTGCATTTTTAAGATACAGCCTAGTTACCTAAAATCATTAATTATCCAAATATTTCATGAAAACTGTAAGCTATATCAACAAATTGTATAGGACATATGCGCTTTGTTATGGTTAACGTATATACTAAATGATATTGAAATTCAAGTATGCATTCTTATGATATATCTTACCGAAAATCATTAATCATGCAAATTAGTTATTAACACTGTAAGGTACATCAATGCCGTACCATTGCTGAATTGTAAAGTGATGCTAATATATCGACGGTCTATATGGAAGCTATGAGAAATATGAAAAACAACAAAACGCCCGGCTTAGACTCAATACAATCAAGTTTTACAGAGAGGTTTGGGATGATTTAAAGGAAATATTAGTATCTTCTTTTAACTAGGATTATAGAGAAGATAAGCTGAACATTTCCCATTACTGTGGTTTGTTAACTCTGATCCATAAAAAGAATTCTCGTTTAAATTTACGGAATTGGAGACCAATATCGTTACTTGTGTTCTAGCAGAAAGAATTAAACAAGTATTGCCAATAATCATAGGAAGTGACTGTCAGGAGATGATTTTTCTATTCAATAATTCTTGTAGGTAACTCATTTTAGAATGCTGACTGATTCGGTCATTGTGTAAAACTTAACTTGTTTTGATGGCAAGATAACTGGTGATTATGGACCTTCCAGATCACCATACAACATTACTGAAGTGGTTGGGGAGATGGAGTATGGTGATGGAAAAAGATGCACCAGACACAGTCACAGTTGTGCCATATATTGAACCATCTTTTGACAGTCCCCAAATAGGTTACATCAAAGGGTGGTTTATTGGTCAAAACATCACAGAGTTTACAGAGAAAAGAAAGATGGGTGGTGCAATTATTTTTTTTTATTTTTGCAAGGTGTTTGACTCTGGAATATCAGTTCTTGTCTGCTGCTTTGCAAACATGTGGGTTTGGAAACAGTTTTATTCATTGGATAAAGACAATCTACAGAGAATGTACAAGTGCAATTATTGATAATGGACGGGTGTCACCCTCTTTCAGTGTGAAGCTTGGTATCCGCCACGGATGTCCCTCGTCTGCTTTGTTATTTTTGATCGTGGTTGAAATTCTTGCAAATGTCACCAGGAGTGATACAGAACTTCAGAGATTTAAAGTTCGAAGTAAGAGCATTAAGATAATGAAATATGCGGATGATATGCAAATAGTTATAAGAAAATATCTTTAACCAGAGAGTTGAATATTATAGACGAATACAGCAAATATGCTGGGTTGAAGCTAAATAGAGAGATAGAAAATAGAAGGGTTGAAACTGGGACGTTGGAAAAGGGAGGATCTCGGTCTAATCCCTTGGCCAATGAAACCTATTAAAACAATGGGCATATGTATTGTGCTGAGAGAATGGTTATCCCGATCATATAAGAATGTGCATTGTATGTTTTTATCCATCTTGATCAGGAGATATTCCTGAGTGCCAATTTAATACAATATGATAAACCAGATGTTTGAGCTCTACATCATGGGTATTTCTGCATGCATTGTAAAAAGATTGTGAAAAAACTTGTATTGAAGCCTCTCTAATATAGGGAAGTGATTTTTAAAAAAAGATTTATTTAAAAAACTTTATTACAGCCTCATAGTCCAGAGAAGAACAAAAACAGAAATGAAACAGACATCAACATTAAACTACTTAGAAATACAATACAATACAATGCATTACAATTATACAATACAGTACAGTACAGTACAGTACAGTATAATACAATACAATACAATACAATACAATACAATACAATACAATACAATACAATACAATACAATACAATGCAATGCAATACAATGCGATACAATACAATACAATACAATACAATACAATACAATACAATACAATACGGTACGGTACGGTACAGTACAGTACAGTACAGTACAATACAATACAATACAATACAATACAATACAATACAATACAATACAATACAATACGATACGATACGATACGATACGATACGATACAGTTGATTAGGGAGAAACTGAAATGTCCGGGACAGGAAATCAAGCTGTCACGTGAAACGTTAGTCAGTTGTCAGAATTGGGGAGTAGAAGGGGAAACCCCTAACTGGGTCATGCCACGAATCACGTGATCTTATATCAGTACAGCTGATAGAACAGTTAGATAGCGTTGGTGGTGATACAATACTTAATATATTTGTAGATATTAGCATACGATATTCACTTGTTATGTTTACCTATTTTCTACTCAACAGATTTTTCCTAGAGTTCTTTAGTCATTTCTTTTCTTTTTCCTGGATAGTTTGTGCTATAATATTGTATATGAATGTGTAGCAACGTTAGTACAGTTAGCGGTATGATATATACTAGGATATCCTTGACTTAGTCTATATATGGTACTTTAGTTTAGGTGGGCTGAATGTAATCGTGTGAATGTGTATGAAAGGTAAGTATTAGGTACAACATACCTTTTGAGTGCATTGGCTTTCCTTGTCGTAAACACATTGTGATTGCCAAAGCCAATCTGCTGTGCACAGTGTACTGCTGCTGAGAATCACGGTTAAGATACCAAACATGTCAGAATGTGCCATCATTAAATGCATACACTAAAAAAAGACGTCGACGTAAAACTGATTTCTATCGGTGATCACGTGATCCTTGGAATGTAATCAGTAATAGAGATGGGTTAAATTCTAATCTGAAACAGGTCCACATACAGCTGAAAATGGTCCACATACAATTAAATATTAAGTTACATATCCAACATATAAAGGTCTCGACAGTGACAGTGACGGACACGTACATCGTGAAATGAATTGGAAATGCTATACTAGGTTGATATACAGAATGGCATACGGTGATGTGAATGGCACACGGTGCGGTGAATGGCATACGATGTGGTGAATGGTATACGGTGCGGTGAATGGCATATGGTTATTGATTTACATTCAATACAGACTTTTTGACCAACACGAACAGGTAATAACAACAGGCCATGGAATATTATTTGAAAAGTAAGCTGGATTAGGCAGAGACCACGTTATACATGTATATATAACTCGGTGAGTATCAATCTGCTAAGACAGTGCTCTATACCGCAGTGGCAGAGCGTAATAGTTTTGGTAGTTCTGGAACTCTTTCTTGGTTGTAACTCGAAGTTTCACGCGTGAAACTCCGAGTTACAACCAAGAAAGAGTTCCAGAACTACCAAAACTATATATATATATATATATATATATATATATATATATATATATATATATATATATATATATATATATATATATATATATATATATATATATATATATATATATATATATACATTGGATTTTTAATTACCTTATATATAACTCGGTGTGTATCAATCTGCTAAGACAGTGCTCTATACCGCAGTGGCAGAGCGTAATAGTTTTGTTACATATCCAACTATATATATATATATATATATATATATATATATATATATATATATATATATATATATATATATATATATATATATATATATATATATATATATATATATACTTTTCAAGTGCTTTTAACACTATACAGCCACATCTTATTGGTCAGAAACTTTTAGCAATGAACTTGTCACCTTCAACTGTACATTGGATTTTTAATTACCTTACTAATAGGCCACAGATGGTGTCTTTAAATGGTAAAAAATCTGACGTAGCGTATACTAATACAGGTGCGCCCCAGGGCACTGTTTTAGCACCCTTCCTTTTCACACGGTACACAGCCAGCGGCCGGAATTCTGACATCGCTTGTCCATTGGTCAAATTAGCAGATGATACAGCAATGATTGGGAAGATCAGCAATGGTGATGATTCGATTTATTTAGATGAGATTGAGAGATTTACTGACTGTGTGATGATAATTATCTGTATCTTAATGTTTTAAAGACCAAAGAGCTCTGTATTGATTTTACAAAATTTCAGTGTGACCCAGCACCTGTTCATATCAAAGATTCAATAGTAGACAGAGTGAACGAATAAAATACCTGGGCATCAAGCTTGATAGTAAACTAAAATGGGTTGAGAATACCGACTTCATTATTCAGAAAGCTAACACTCGTCTGTATTGCCTAAGAAAACTTGATTATTTGGTGTTAGTCACGATCTTTTAGGGGTGTTTTTAATGCAGTTGTTTGCAGTGCGCTCACCTTTGGTATTGTTTGTTGGGGAGGTAATCTGTCCCGTCATGAGATGGGAAGACTAAACAAGATTATCAAAAGGGTAGAAATTATCGGTAAACAAAGTGAAAGTATAGATTCTATCTATAACAAACGTATAATGTCAAAGGCTCATAGTGTTCTGAAAGACCCTTCCCATCCACTATATGCAGAATTCTACGACCGTCGTATTTCAAGGAGTGGTAGATACCTTGCTCCATCCAGCAGCTAAAACCAATCGTTTTAAATCATCTTTCGTCCCATCCGCTATCTCAGTTCTTAACAGCAATCGTTGCTGTTCTTTTTAGTACTGTACTGTTGTTTTTAGTATGTATTGCTCTTATTTTTGTTTGACCTGCAAGAACTGTCGTTTTAATTTCCCCTGGTAGGATGAATAAAGTAATTCTGATTCTAATTCTGATTCTGATTAAATGAGTTTCCCATGTCACATAAAAATGTAAACATTGGTATAGGGGTATTAATATTGCATGTATAGTAAAGTCACCGGTATGTTAGAGAACATTTATAGGTATCATACCTAGTGTAAAAACTGGAATCTGATGAGATGTGGTGATTTGTAGTGTCAATAACATGTAGTTTCCAAAATAGAAAGTGTATTAATCCCTTCTGACAAGTTCATGAGTAGAACAATTTAGATTAACTCTCCCCCCTTTTTTGGGGGGGGGGGGGTTATGTAGTGCAATTGCGAACAATAGCCACTTCAGGAATAAATGACAAAGAGATCTCCTAAATGGCCATACAAATTGGTCCGCTGCTGCTCAGAATAACAATAAAAATGTAAGACGGCAAGGAATTTAAAAACAATTACTGAAAAATAGTCATAAACTGGTTTAAAAACACTACACCGGGTTTTCACCCTACTCTTATGAAAAGTGTAGATTGTACTTTAATGTGCATTGGGTATTGCACGCCGATACACGGGACCTCCATCCTCCTATTCTAATTTGAGATTATATTGTCTTTTAAAGATGTGAAATGTTTGACAAGATAGTCTAAAATTGCCTTAAACTCCTAATCTCCCCTACCAATGATACTACCAGTAGATGTGCTGACCTTTACTCCATGTAAATAATGATGCCATTTAACTTTTTAAGAACATATTTCAACCCAATGTAAGTTATAAAGGATAGTTTCTGATGGTGCTGTCTTGTAAAGCATTGATTAAGTTATTGCTTGAAAGGGTCTGAATAGCCTAAATATTGGCTATAAGAGTAAAAATCCTCCAGGACTTCTAGAGGGAGACCCCTCGGACCCCCACATGAGGTGGACATATCCCAGTCTCAAGCTCTTCCCCTCTTACTGTCAAGATGCTGTCAAAGTATTGCAATCCAATGTAGTAACCGTTGCTTTTTACATGTTGGTGCGTCTTGGAAAGCTTGGAAATTATTGTCTGAAAGGGTCTGAATAGTCTCAAAATTGACTTTTCAGAATGAAAAACCTCTAGGGCTTCTAGGGGGAGACTCCCTTGGACCCCCCCCCCCACATGAGGTGTACACATACCAGTCTCAAGCTCTTCCCCCTACCTCTTACTGTCAAAATGCTATCAAACTATATTTCAAAAATATTTCAACCCTATGTAGTTGCTTTTTACATGTTGATGCTGTCTTGTGAAGCTTGGAAATTATTTGCTGAAAATGTCTGAATAGTCTCAAAATTGACTTTTCAGAGTTAAAAATCTCCTGGGCTTCTAGGGGGAGACTCTCTAGGATCCCCCGTAAGAGATGTACATATTCCCTTCTCAAGCTTTTCCCCCTACCTTTCACTGTCAAGATGCTATTTTCAGTACATGAATTTTCTGAGCTATCAGTATCACCTTTGTCTCCATCACTGCCGAGAACACGCATTACAGAAATGTCACTTTCAGTCCCAGAGTGACAGCTATCTGTTTCACTCATACCCATGATATTGGTTCACTTTCAGTCCCAGAGTGACAGCTATCTGTTTCACTCATACGCATGATATTGGTTCACTTTCAGTCCCAGAGTGACAGCTATCTGTTTCACTCATACGCATGATATTGGTTCACTTTCAGTCCCACAGTGACAGCTATCTGTTTCACTCATACCCATGATATTAGTTCACTTTCAGTCCCAGAGTGACAGCTATCTGTTTCGCTCATACCCATGATATTAGTTCACTTTCAGTCCCAGAGTGACAGCTATCTGTTTCGCTCATACCCATGATATTAGTTCACTTTCAGTCCCAGAGTGACAGCTATCTGTTTCGCTCATACCCATGATATTGGTTCACTTTCAGTCCCAGAGTGACAGCTATCTGTTTCGCTCATACCCATGATATTAGTTCAATTTCAGTCCCAGAGTGACAGCTATCTGTTTCGCTCATACCCATGATATTGGTTCACTTTCAGTCCCAGAGTGACAGCTATCTGTTTCGCTCATACCCATGATATTAGTTCAATTTCAGTCCCAGAGTGACAGCTATCTGTTTCGCTCATACCCATGATATTAGTTCAATTTCAGTCCCAGAGTGACAGCTATCTGTTTCGCTCATACCCATGATATTAGTTCATTTTCAGTCCCAGAGTGACAGCTATCTGTTTCGCTCATACCCATGATATTAGTTCACTTTCAGTCCCACAGTGACAGCTATCTGTTTCACTCATACCCATGATATTGGTTCACTTTCAGTCCCAGAGTGACAGCTATCTGTACTGTTTCACTCATACCCATGATATTGGTTCACTTTCAGTCCCAGAGTGACAGCTATCTGTTTCACTCATACACATGATATTAGTTCACTTTCAGTCCCAGAGTGACAGCTATCTGAAAACTTGTCTATCAGTCAAAGTATAACAACAAGCACAAATGTTGATAGATAGATTATTTCATTTTTTTTACTATTCCTTCCAACAATAACAATGTTCATATTTACATTTGCATTATTGACAAGCTACACAAACCGGCATTGGAACTAAAGTTGTATTCAATACATATCTAAAAAGTAGAACAGTTGTGAAGTATTTAAAGTATACCCACATTGCCCAATGGAAATATATGTTGTTCTTGTCATTGTGCATGAAATGGTTACAAATGTATCTTCTTTTTTCAGTATAATTATTTACCCTGTAAAAGTTTATACACAGAAACTTTATAAGTTATTATGACTCGGTATTTTTTTTAGCACAACTGAACAAAGGTTCAGCGGTTCAAAGGCTATAGGTATGGTACTGAAGCAATGTGTGTGTGTGTGTGTGTGTGTGTGTGTGTGTGTGTGTGTGTGTGTGTGTGTGTAAACGACTTAAAGTCCAAAAGAGATATTTTCATATTCCCTTCCTTCATATCAATATATTTCATACAGTTGTGCAGAATCATTGGTGCTATTTTTAAGTTTTATTCATAGAAACTTTCAAGTTTTTTTTATGAGTATTAAGTTTTCGAAGAGAAGGATTGGCACTTCACAATACAGTGTTCTTGTTCATTGTGACGTTTGTACTCTTTTGGAATTGTATGCACACATACATACATACATACATACATACATACATACATACATACATACATACATACACGCACGCACGCACGCACGCACGCACGCACGCACGCATGCATGCAGGCAGGCAGGCATACATACATACATACATACATACATGTACATACACACACACACACATACATACATACATACATACATACATACATACATACATACGTACGTACATACATACATACATACATACATACATACATACATACATACGTACATACAGTCATACATACAGTCGTACATACATACATACATACATACATATGTATATATACATGTACATTGTGTATGTATAGTGTGATTGTGTATGTGTGTAAGTCTATGGGGGGGGGGGCATGGAAAAAATCAAGAACTTGCAGGGGGTCATCAGTTTTTCCCAAGCTTTTATAAGGGGGGGGGGCATTACAAAAATACACAAAAAAAGGGAAGTAGCATATACATCCTGGCCAGAGCTAAATCGACAAGTATCTGTTGAAGCAATTATGGAAAGAAATTAAACATTTTAAAAAATTGTATTACACGTGAAACATGACGGAATTGTTAGAGAAATAAGGTGAAAATTATATACAATTAAATCAAATGAATATAATTTTTCACAATTTGTATTTTACTCTTTTTTTTTAATTTGTTCATTTTCACTCCGAAAGTGAATGTGAATCCTAAACAAATATCAAGTCTTTAGCTGACAGGGCCTAGCCTGGCCTGGACCTTACCTGTACCTGTGTTTTGTACCGACCGATTTAAAAATAAAATATCAAGTCTTTAGCTGATAGGGCCTAGCCTGGCCTGGACCTTACCTGTGTTTTGTACCGACCGATTTAAAAATAAAATATCAAGTCTTTAGCTGATAGGGCCTAGCCTGGCCTGGACCTTACCTGTACCTGTGTTTTGTACCGACCGATTTAAAAATAAAATATCAAGTCTTTAACTGACAGGGCCTAGCCTGGCCTGGACCTTACCTGTACCTGTGTTTTGTATCAACCGATTTAAAAATAAAATATCAAGTCTTTAGCTGACAGGGCCTAGCCTGGCCTGGACCTTACCTGTACCTGTGTTTTGTACCGACCGATTTAAAAATAAAATATCAAGTCTTTAACTGACAGGGCCTAGCCTGGCCTGGACCTTACCTGTACCTGTGTTTTGTACCGACCGATTTAAAAATAAAATATCAAGTCTTTAACTGACAGGGCCTAGCCTGGCCTGGACCTTACCTGTACCTGTGTTTTGTACCGACCGATTTAAAAATAAAATATCAAGTCTTTAACTGACAGGGCCTAGCCTGGCCTGGACCTTACCTGTACCTGTGTTTTGTATCAACCGATTTAAAAATAAAATATCAAGTCTTTAGCTGACAGGGCCTAGCCTGGCCTGGACCTTACCTGTACCTGTGTTTTGTATCAACCGAGTGTTTTGTCGACAAGAAAACAGCTCAGTGTTTCCCCCGAAGTTCGAGAGCAACGAATCGAAAATTGTCAATGTTAGTGTAACGTGGATGTTGACTGTTTTAGCAGTGATAGCAAACTTATGTGTCGTATATATCCCTTTATGTTATCTTGAAAATGATTTCTCAAGACAAACTTCTTTGTCAAATTTAACAACATGTACTCAAGGTAATTAAGATGGAAATTCTTTTCTTGTCAAATAAGATATCCAAAGGTACGTGTTTTCAATACTTAATTCGCTGATTTTATTCTCAGAAGTTATGGAGCGTTGTTTGTACTATGCCTATACCTAGAGTAATGTATTGCTGGTCAAAAGACAATCCATCATTTATGTATGATTCATTTCTTTTCATCATTTCAACAGAGAATCGTGAAAAAATTGATGAATTGAACAAATGGAGGACAGAACTTGAACAGAAACATAGAGAGTTTATGGCAAATAAGACGGAGTAGAAGAGACACTCAAAGATCTTGAGAAAAGAAATTAAATACTTGACGGCACTCAACAACAGCTAGAAAAATTACGAAAAAATGAAATTCGTACAAAGAAAGAGATCTGGGATAAGAGAGATAACAGTCTTCAGGAAAACGACCTCATCAATTACTTTAGTCCAATGGGTATTGTTTCAAATGTTGTCCTTGGTTTAATCCGGGTTCAGAACTAGTTGTCGGCAATTATTCAAAACTAGCGACCTTACGGACATGTGACATATGTGACCGGAAGTTTGTATCGCACTCCGTCTCCATTGTGTTTGGAACAAAAGCTTAACGTAATACTTTGGATTACCAGCAAAGTTGTATTTAGCTTGTAGCATATTCATGAATACATATAGTATTATGGGATACTGATATGGTATTATGGGATACTGATTATGTGTGCACAAATACACCTTATACACAGTATGTGGGTATAAGTATATACTGTTATGTATATGAACACATATATACGTATCCAAGTATACCATAAGAATACATATATACAACCATGGTATGTATGGCCCCCCAAAATTTGTTTTTACTTTATATTCTTGTTTTTATTCCAGTGCTTTACAATGTAATTGCGTATGTGTCATCTTTTGACTGTCAACCGCCACCTATTATTGATACATAGGCCATCTCATGACACCCAGATCTTCATTTTCCTTTGTAACTAAAATGATCAACTGGATCGTTGGAACCGTGCAAGTTATCTATGTACCAGTTGTCATGGTGATTCCAGTGACATGATGGTCTATCTTCCAGTGTGTAGTGAGAACACATTGTCGAGGACTCCACCCCAGTGCAGTGACTTGTGAGCTAATACTTCATTCAAGGAGCTAATATACTATTCCAGGTTAAAATAATGACTTTTTTTAGCCATTTACGAATATTCAAAACATATCGTCATTGGTGTCTGCATTGGTAAGTACTATGCTGACACCAGTGACGATATTTTTTGAATATTCATAAATATCTAATAACACCATATCATTATTATGCATTATGACCATCCTTGAATAAAGTATTAGCTAACAAGTGATTGTGCCCCAGTGGCCTACACAGAGATACAGATATTCAAATTGATAGCTGTTAGCTGCCTTAAGAATCGATTACTCCCCTGAATTCAATGTGCACAGCTCACAATCACAAATCGTAAATATCATTTTGACCAAAAATACCAAAACAAATCATGAAAAATAGAACATGCCTGAATAGTCTTCCCCAAGGCACATGCACACCAAATATCAAAGCTTTCAGACTGCCTATTTTGATGACAAAATGCTCCATACCACCTTTAATTGAGCGCAGTTCAAAGTGTTGCTGACAGTAGACTCTCTTACAGCCCTCGGAGCTTCGCTTTACTAAAATTAAAGCTAAACGAATTATTTTGTATGTACCGATGCCAGCTAATTAACCGTACTCGAATATCCTTGTACTGTGCGCCCTCATCGACCATGATAGAGATAACCATTCGTTGACGTGTGACTGCGACGCTCCGTGTTATCGCGAAGCCCCGAGGGCTGTTAAGACTTGTTCAAATTTAGCCAGATAATGTATTAGTCAATTGGACTTTGAGAACAATATGGTCCGGGATTCTCGGACCCGAAACGTCACGATTGACAAGTGATCTTGAGACTCTGTATCTATAACTAAATAAGCAGAACACAGTAAACAGGCATTGCTAACAAACATACAATAATATTTGCGTACAGTCACCAGGCATTAGCCACATCTGTCAAGGTTTCTCTTCAGTGGTTCAAAATATGAAAACATTTGGTGGGGAACTCTTACCTGAGTAATTAGTTAAACGACCTGACGTATAATATCCAATATTATGCCCTTTATCTGTCATAATGTTGACACATTGTTTGACATGTACGGGATTAGCAGTCCTCTACCGGAGCTAATATTAAAGTTTGTGTAGCGGGTATTAACCAACTCCTTGTCTGAGTTGCCGCTGAAGTCTTATCAGTATTGGATAGTGTAAGACAAAGGGGGACTTAGAAGGTGTGAATTGGGTTGACCTTTGTAGTTCAAGTAAAACCAGTCCGGCAAAGTCAGAAACCATATGCCTGCACATGGAAGTATAGAAGGGGAGCCTCCATGGTCTCAAGAATGAAATGCAAGAGTACGACCCGGACCAAAATAATTTGCCAAAATTACGAGGAGAACTTAATTACGGAGAAAAATAGTTGTGGCGAGTAGTATTAAAAATAAGTCATACTACTGTACCATGAATGGAGTAGTGACTGTACAGTAAGGGTTTAAGGATGAAGGGCACAACTGTTACCATTCAAAAGAAACGGTAAACATTTAAAAAACGAATTTTACACAGATCTTCAGATGAGCTACACTATAATATTAGACACGTCTCGTTGTTCAGTCATATCAGGGCTTGTGAATGTTGTATGGCTTATTTCTTCGCCGCGAACACTGCATGCTGTGTGTGTCCTCACCCGAATGTGTACACTTTTATCTCAGTTATTATCATCACCTAGCCTGGCAAGGGGTGAGACAGTGTGTACTTTATCTTAATCTAGTCTAGCAAGGGTGAGATGGACTAATCCTGCCATCCTGTGAACTTGTCGGGCATAAGTACAATAGACACCGGTGGAAAGATAAACAACGCGGCTCCGCCTTGTTGTTTATCTTTCCACTGGTGTCTATTGTATACTTATTTTGGGTGTGGGCTGCAGGTGTGTATTGGTGTAGTTTGGAATTCCTACGTCTGATAAGTGTCCTGTACGTACTAAGTGTCGTATTGTAGATGACACACACGCATTAGATCATCACCGTACACAAGGAATGACCGACGGACGGACTGACTTCGTTCGGATCCGTGTACGAACAACAACTGTTACGTCAAATTATCGCAGTAACCACAAGTGATGTCACCGCCACCACGATTCAAACAATCCACGATACATCAGTGATTAAGGATGGAGACCACACAAAACTAGAAAAAATTACAAAATTAACTTTTTTGGGGAAATGACTACCAACCATCTCAGCTATCATTGTATGCAACCTAAATGAATGTTGCACTTCTCAATCTTGAGATATGGGAAGAAATAAAAAACCAAAACAAATGCACATGGCTTTACAACCATTTGCACACTTTATTATAATATAGCGGGAAGTGTCAAGTACTAGGCAGCTCATTAGCATACATTTGACGAAATGTGTCAAGTACTTGTCAACTCATTTACATAAACTTGCTGATAGAGTAGTCTCAGACCAGTAAAAGAATTGCTATGGTCATGGGGTCTGGGGTACAGTGTACCACAAGTATGAATAACAAGAGGACATCCTCTTCCAGTGTCAAAAAAGAGTTGCCCAATAATGTAATGAGCGAGCTAAAAAATGAATAAAGAGAATGAATTAGAGTCAGTCTCTCTCTCTCTCTCTCTCTCTCTCTCTCTCTCTCTCTCTCTCTCTCTCTCTCTCTCTCTCTCTCTCTCTCTTTTCAAGATATTGCTTATAACCGATTGTCTACTCAAAACTATTTAAATGGTGAAAACATTTCTCAATTTTAATGTAATTTTATTGTGCATAAAGGAATGTATTACGATAGGTGTCAAAATACAAGTGAAAGTCAGCTTTGTTATAGTTTAGCACAGATGGTCTTTGCGAAGTCTTCCATTGATAAAACAAAGGCATCCTACAACAAAGAATGATGGAAAGGTGTAATTGGAACCACAACATCAAATTTTAAACAAAAAAGGAAAAAAAAGTATTTATCAGCTGATTTATCAGCAACGCGTCGATCCTCTGGGGAATCCATTTTTGCTATCTAGGCGAAGTAATTATGCATAGCCTCGGTTTACAAAACATACTCGTCCTTGCGGTACAGTGGTAGTGATTATGTTTCAGCGAGTGAAGTCAAAACACACGATTTGGAAGTTATCTTTTCGTGAACCACATGCAAAAATAACGCACCGTTCGTATCTCTCCCGTTATCTAGTAGTATATCTGCTAGACCTCGGATGTTCTTCCGATACAATACGATACACGACCTAACATCGCTATCGAGGATGTTCGGGCAAGCCCTCACTGCGAATTTCGTTCGCTTATACGAAAGAAAGCCCGAACGTCTACTAGTCTAGCAGCAAGACTAGTTATCTAGTACAGATCAACAGATCGTTTCCATGTAAACATATACCGTCTCGTGTTGTTCATCGACACTACTTCACTTAGGTGACACTAAATAAAAAGTCACCGAAACGAACATCATTCCCAATTATTGAATTCTAATAAATAATCCGTTTTACGGGTACATGTCCTCAAAAATCTACGATTTTCAATGGCGCTATACAGATTTTCAGTATCGAACGCCAAGTCCCCCCCCCCCTTCCCTTCGTAGCACGTAGTACGTGTCATCACGCTACAGTCTTCGACATTCCAAATACGAAGTCGTCGTATACGCGTAGTAGAGCGAAGCTGTCGGATAACTATCCCTCTTGAAAACTATGTACTCGCTTTATTTCATTTTCTTTTAATTGAGTTCATTACCAACCACAAATTGACATGAGGTGGTTTCGTCTTCTTTCTAAACACGGCCCGTGCTCACTGAAGTCCTCCCGTGGTGCCGTCTCGTCTCCGACTATTTTTGTTTTTGTCAAAAAAAATTAACATGCCGAAGAGCTAGAGACATAAGAGAGTTATATGGCTAGACACGTCTAACAGTTTGCGTTTTGCATTGACGTGGAAGCGCGATGTGTTCAAATCATAGACCCCTCCACCCATGGTTGAATGTACTGTGTATGCTGTGTCCAGATGAACTGGCGCAGTAATTTTCCTGGTAGACACAACAATGAAATTGCGACGATAGTGGTGCGTCTTTTGACGTTGATTTCGACACAGATACATGTTATGTATCAAAATAAAAACAATCGAATCTGAGTACGATGCGATGCTTCAAAGCAAAACATAGTACATGTACAATCGCGACCGGACTATGCATTGTTACTCCAAGAAAATACCATCATACTAAATATGTTTTATGAAGCTAACTAGCTTCTTTATTAGTTAAAATACCACTCTCAAAGCAATTGGTATATTTTCCGTCGTTTCATGTTCACACAAGTGGGGAACTCCTCTAAATTGAACGAGAACCCAGGGAACATTTACTCTCTCACCGGAAACCACTACGTTTATTTTACATAAAACCTGAGACCGCTATATAACGTAGCTTGACACTCTGCTTTCCATAAAAGGAAGAAGGCTCCGCCCTCAATTCTTTCGCAAACATATGCAAATGAGGAAGTTAATTTTTAACCCGAATAGCCAAAATCGCATGTCGAATAGTGGGCGTTGGCTACATTTGAACTGACAGATTTCATATTTTTTGGCCAATAGAATGGTCATAACATGGAAAAAACAAATTTTCGAAGGTGATAAAGGATGTGACACTTACAACTTTTCTGTAAAGAATGTGTTAAACGTTTTTTGTTTGTCTCAACTCACAACACATGTTTTTGTTACTTTCTCAAGTTTACATTTTGTAAAGAATTGCGTTACTTTGTGGAAATTAGCAACCTCAAAGAGTACCCGACAATAACAAACACAGTAGGATCTTATTCACCACGTCAGTGGCTCCAAAACCGTGTCTCAGATTTTTGATTGCTTCTTTTGTTCGAAAGTAAGACGGATTTAAATGAGACATACATGGTTTATTTGGACACTATTTATTATTATTTATATATCTTCGTAACAAAAACAGACAGGACAAATCTGAGACACGGTTTTGTAGCCACTGACGTGGTGATAAACATTATGCGTCGTTTTCTATTGTTGGTCGAAATTTGAAGGAGCTAATTTTTGTTGAACGAAAAATGCAAATTATCACGTATGTAGAGGTCACGTGACCGGAAGTACATAAAACCAAATTTTATTAATTTCATTGTAAAGAGTGGATCAAGAGCTTTCAGAAAATGTATAGTTATGGATGTGTGTAATCATCACTTTCTTAACTGCAAACCAATATCAACAAGGGAAATTTTGTGTGGTCTAATACCTTAAATCTCCCAGTGGTACAACAACTGATACGGCGTGAACTCTAAATGACTCGGTCCGTTTTAAAGTAAAGCACACACAAGGCGCAGTTGTGAAATGGGTTCAAAACAGACTACGAAATTTACCAACAAACAACAAGTGTAGAAGAGCGTACGAGTTTCAAGACAAATATAAGTGATGGGGATAACATCAGGCAATTTATGATGGCTGTTAGTAGTTATGATAGGATCGTGCATGGAGATAGAAAATCGTAGATTACAGATGGTTTAATATATAATCGCAATCCGAGCTATCAGCCTATGACAGGAGTGGTATTCTATATTAACAATTGATAGAACGACCCAGTGTATATCAGACAATCAAGGAACTAGGTCAACGGTTGCATTATATCTCATTGGAATCCTTAGTCTGGAATCAATGCTAACGTTGTCCTGTTTAATAAACAGTATAAGGTAAAAACGAACTAGAAAGCCCCTAAAACGACTGTACATCCAATATGGGTACTGTATACAGGAACAGCAATGCATGTGCGTCCAATGCTAGGAAATAGGAGTGTGTGTACGCTACTATAAGTATTAATATCAGTGGCTTCAAGTTTCTTTCAATGGAAAGTCTATAGCCTATCTATAGCAGTTGAAGGACTATATTTATACCAACTAACTTTACTCCTTCAAAGACTATTAAGCTGGGAAAATATTTACTTTAATTTATTTTTCAAAATTTTAAAGTAAAGTGTTGGCCATATACGTAGGCGAGATGAAAAATAAGGATAACTTTACGTTACTGTTTCAAATTAATAGCCTGAATACATCTTTGATGTTATCCACTCAGACACTACAGTATGGTCTCTCTATTACACGATAGACACTACAGTATGGTCTCTCTATTACACGATAGACACTACAGTATGGTCTCTCTATTACACGATAGACACTACAGTATGGTCTCTCTATTACACGATAGACACTACAGTATGGTCTCTCTATTACACGATAGACATTGCAGTATGGTCTCTCTATTACACGATAGACACTGCAGTATGGTCTCTCTATTACACGATAGACACTACAGTATGGTCTCTCTATTACACGATAGACACTGCAGTATGGTCTCTCTATTACACGATAGACACTACAGTATGGTCTCTCTATTACACGATAGACACTACAGTATGGTCTCTCTATTACACGATAGACACTACAGTATGGTCTCTCTATTACACGATAGACACTACAGTATGGTCTCTCTATTACACGATAGACACTACAGTATGGTCTCTCTATTACACGATAGACACTACAGTATGGTCTCTCTATTACACGATAGACACTACAGTATGGTCTCTCTATTACACGATAGACACTACAGTATGGTCTCTCTATTACACGATAGACACTACAGTATGGTCTCTCTATTACACGATAGACACTACAGTATGGTCTCTCTATTACACGATAGACACTACAGTATGGTCTCTCTATTACACGATAGACACTACAGTATGGTCTCTCTATTACACGATAGACACTACAGTATGGTCTCTCTATTACACGATAGACACTGCAGTATGGTCTCTCTATTACACGATAGACACTACAGTATGGTCTCTCTATTACACGATAGACACTACAGTATGGTCTCTCTATTACACGATAGACACTACAGTATGGTCTCTCTATTACACGATAGACACTACAGTATGGTCTCTCTATTACACGATAGACACTGCAGTATGGTCTCTCTATTACACGATAGACACTACAGTATGGTCTCTCTATTACACGATAGACACTACAGTATGGTCTCTCTATTACACGATAGACACTACAGTATGGTCTCTATAGTATGGTCTCTCTATTACACGATAGACACTACAGTATGGTCTCTCTATTACACGATAGACACTACAGTATGGTCTCTCTATTACACGATAGACACTACAGTATGGTCTCTCTATTACACGATAGACACTACAGTATGGTCTCTCTATTACACGATAGACACTACAGTATGGTCTCTCTATTACACGATAGACACTACAGTATGGTCTCTATAGTATGGTCTCTCTATTACACGATAGACACTACAGTATGGTCTCTCTATTGCACGATAGACACTACAGTATGGTCTCTCTATTACACGATAGACACTACAGTATGGTCTCTATAGTATGGTCTCTCTATTACACGATAGACACTACAGTATGGTCTCTCTATTACACGATAGACACTACAGTATGGTCTCTCTATTACACGATAGACACTACAGTATGGTCTCTCTATTACACGATAGACACTACAGTATGGTCTCTATAGTATGGTCTCTCTATTACACGATAGACACTACAGTATGGTCTCTCTATTACACGATAGACACTACAGTATGGTCTCTCTATTACACGATAGACACTACAGTATGGTCTCTCTATTACACGATAGACACTACAGTATGGTCTCTCTATTACACGATAGACACTGCAGTATGGTCTCTCTATTACACGATAGACACTACAGTATGGTCTCTCTATTACACGATAGACACTACAGTATGGTCTCTCTATTACACGATAGACACTACAGTATGGTCTCTCTATTACACGATAGACACTGCAGTATGGTCTCTATAGTATGGTCTCTCTATTACACGATATAGACACTACAGTATGGTCTCTCTATTACACGATAGACACTACAGTATGGTCTCTCTATTACACGATAGACACTACAGTATGGTCTCTATAGTATGGTCTCTCTATTACACGATAGACACTACAGTATGGTCTCTCTATTACACGATAGACACTACAGTATGGTCTCTCTATTACACGATAGACACTACAGTATGGTCTCTCTATTACACGATAGACACTACAGTATGGTCTCTCTATTACACGATAGACACTACAGTATGGTCTCTATAGTATGGTCTCTCTATTACACGATAGACACTACAGTATGGTCTCTCTATTACACGATAGACACTACAGTATGGTCTCTCTATTACACGATAGACACTACAGTATGGTCTCTCTATTACACGATAGACACTACAGTATGGTCTCTCTATTACACGATAGACACTACAGTATGGTCTCTATAGTATGGTCTCTCTATTACACGATAGACACTACAGTATGGTCTCTCTATTACACGATAGACACTACAGTATGGGCTCTCTATTACACGATAGACACTACAGTATGGTCTCTCTATTACACGATAGACACTACAGTATGGTCTCTCTATTACACGATAGACACTACAGTATGGTCTCTCTATTACACGATAGACACTACAGTATGGTCTCTATAGTATGGTCTCTCTATTACACGATAGACACTACAGTATGGTCTCTCTATTACACGATAGACACTACAGTATGGTCTCTCTATTACACGATAGACACTACAGTATGGTCTCTCTATTACACGATAGACACTGCAGTATGGTCTCTATAGTATGGTCTCTCTATTACACGATAGACACTACAGTATGGTCTCTCTATTACACGATAGACACTACAGTATGGTCTCTCTATTACACGATAGACACTACAGTATGGTCTCTCTATTACACGATAGACACTACAGTATGGTCTCTCTATTACACGATAGACACTGCAGTATGGTCTCTATAGTATGGTCTCTATAGTATGGTCTCTCTATTACACGATAGACACTGCAGTATGGTCTCTATAGTATGGTCTCTCTATTACACGATAGACACTACAGTATGGTCTCTCTATTACACGATAGACACTACAGTATGGTCTCTCTATTACACGATAGACACTGCAGTATGGTCTCTATAGTATGGTCTCTATAGTATGGTCTCTCTATTACACGATAGACACTACAGTATGGTCTCTCTATTACACGATAGACACTACAGTATGGTCTCTCTATTACACGATAGACACTGCAGTATGGTCTCTATAGTATGGTCTCTCTATTACACGATAGACACTACAGTATGGTCTCTCTATTACACGATAGACACTACAGTATGGTCTCTCTATTACACGATAGACACTACAGTATGGTCTCTCTATTACACGATAGACACTACAGTATGGTCTCTCTATTACACGATAGACACTACAGTATGGTCTCTCTATTACACGATAGACACTACAGTATGGTCTCTATAGTATGGTCTCTCTATTACACGATAGACACTACAGTATGGTCTCTCTATTACACGATAGACACTACAGTATGGTCTCTCTATTACACGATAGACACTACAGTATGGTCTCTCTATTACACGATAGACACTGCAGTATGGTCTCTATAGTATGGTCTCTCTATTACACGATAGACACTACAGTATGGTCTCTCTATTACACGATAGACACTACAGTATGGTCTCTCTATTACACGATAGACACTACAGTATGGTCTCTCTAGTATGGTCTCTCTATTACACGATAGACACTACAGTATGGTCTCTCTATTACACGATAGCTTGGCTACTAGTACTCAGCTGACTACACATTCGTGACAAAAATACATTTTATGAAGTGTTGGACAGAACAGCATGGACCCAGCTCTGCCAACATTTAGCCTATATATGTCAAAACCCACATATATCGACATAGAAAGAAAATGTAATCTTTTTTATTTTGGCTGGGATCACAAACAAGGCTAACAAAATGCGATGTATTATTATTACGTAGATACAGCTATTGTAGACTTATTATAACGATATTTTATCTTTGCCTGTGTATAACGACATTCCCGTGTTCTTCTTTCTTACCTGCGATTGTTTCTCTTTGCGAGTAATGTGTATTCGACCTAGGAAAACGTAAGTATTGAGTTAAATGGAGCCCTGTGCATATCAATGTACCTAATTGATGCGTGATGTACTGTATATGCGACATAATGTGTGTTACTATGGTAACGTTTGAAAGATTGTACCTGGTGGTACGATGACTCTGCTTCCGTTAAAGTGTTATCAACACATTTATCGTCACGTGTTTAAGTAGGACTGTAATCTCATGTCGGTACAGGACGGTACCACTCAAAATCTCAACCAGACATCATCCTCTACAAGCCAAGCTGCAATAAATGTGGCCGTATATTTTGTATTTTGTGCTTTTCCTCCTTCCCAGGGTTTGCAACTTGAAAAATAACCCCAGGAACGATAAAAAGCTCAAAAACCTAAATATAACTGTACAACTATTGCAGCTACTAGAAGCCAATCATCAACAGACGACTACTAGAGACAAATACATGAACATTTATCACAAACACACTCTAGTCTAAGCGTCACTATTTTCAACCACTAAAAGTTGGTGTTCACAGTTAGTATAAGAATACGCCACGATGCATTGTATAGTGCACTGGATATTTCATTTGCCATACATGGAGTGTGGGAAAAGTCATCGAAGCAATAGATTACGCATGTCATATGTATATGACGATGGCAGTTATTGTACTGTCTCACCTCATCTTCAAACCGCCACGTGATTCCACTTATCAAAGTTGAAGTAGATACAAATGATAGATAAGTGTTTAACCTATAGGTCAGCATAGAATTAGTTGTCATCTTGTCTCCACGACTTCACGTCATACTGTCTGGTCCGAGACATTAAAATAATACTGGGTGATTTTGCCGAGTGGTAATACTGGTTTACAGGGCATGAACTGAGTTTATTATTAATTTTACTGAATATTAAAAGTTATCTGTTGTGTTTTATTAAAACATATTGCAACAATATTTCTTCTATAGGCAGAACTTAAATGTATTAAAACCTTGTATTGAGGCAGAATTTGTACAAGATGTAAAACACAGTTTTAGAATCACACACACACACACACACACACACACACACACACACACACACACACACACACACACATATATATAATATATATATATATATATATATATATATATATATATATATATATATATATATATATATATATATATATGTATGTGTGTGTGTGTGTGTGTGTGTGTGTGTATCCATAATATACCATAACTGTAGAAAAATGCTAATTTATAGTATACACCAAACTAGACTAGACTGTGAGATACGTCACGTCGTCAAGACCTTATCAATGGTGTGCTGATTGATAGGTTTGGCAAAACACGTCATATCAAACAAACTAATATCACATATGGTGCTCTCACAAACTAATATCACATGGTGCTCTCACAAACTACTATCACATGGTGCTCTCACAAACTAATATCACGTATGGTGCTCTCACAAACTAATATCACATGGTGCTCTCACAAACTAATATCACATGGTGCTCTCACAAACTAATATCACACATGGTACTCTCACAAACTAATATCACATGGTGCTCTCACAAACTAATATCACATGGTGCTCTCACAAACTAATATCACATGGTGCTCTCACAAACTAATGTCACATGGTGCTCTCACAAACTAATATCACACATGGTGCTCTCACAAACTAATATTTCACATGGTGCTCTCACAAACTAATATCACACATGGTGCTCTCACAAACTAATATCACATGGTGCTCTCACAAACTAATATCACATGGTGCTCTCACAAACTAATGTCACATGGTGCTCTCACAAACTAATATCACGTATGGTGCTCTCACAAACTAATATCACGTATGATGCTCTCACAAACTAATATCACATATGGTGCTCTGACAAACTGATATCAAGTATGGTGCTCTCACAAACTAATATCACGTATGGTGCTCTCACAAACTAATATCACATATAGTGCTCTGCCAAACTAATATCACATATGGTGATCTCACAAACTAATATCACATATGGTGCTCTCACAAACTAATATCACATATGGTGCTCTCACAAACTAATGTCACGTATGGTACTCTGACAAACTAATATCACATATGGTGCTCTCACAAACTAATATCACGTATGGTACTCTGCCAAACTGATATCACATATGGTGCTCTCACAAACTAATATCACATATGGTGCTCTCACAAACTAAATAATCTATATTGAAGGTTAAGACGAGAATAGGAAAGAATATACAAGTAATATATATTGAATGTTAAGATGAGAATAGACAAGTATATACAAATAATCTATATTGAATATTAAGATAAGAATAGATAAGCATATACAAATAATCTATATCGAAGGTTAAGATGAGAATAGACAAGAACATACAAGTAATCTATAGTGACCTTAGTGGTCTGGTTAACTGAAGAGAACGTATTTAGCATATCAGCTGAACTGTATCAGTCTTTGTTTTTGGTGATTTTTATACGACTAATAGCCAGTATAGTATTATATTTTGTTAACCATCCAGCTATTGACCAGTATAGTATTATATGTTGTTAACCATCCAGCTATTGGCCAGTAAAGTATTATATTTTGTTAACCGTCCAGCTATTGACCAGTATAGTATTATATTTTGTTAACCATCCAGCTATTGGCCAGTATAGTATTATATTTTGTTAACCATCCAGCTATTGACCAGTATAGTATTATATTTTGTTAACCATCCAGCTATTGACCAGTAGAGTATTATATTTTGTTAACCATCCAGCTATTGGCCAGTAAAGTATTATATTTTGTTAACCATCCAGCTATTGGCCAGTAAAGTATTATATTTTGTTAACCGTCCAGCTATTGACCAGTATAGTATTATATTTTGTTAACCATCCAGCTATTGGCCAGTATAGTATTATATTTTGTTAACCATCCAGCTATTGGCCAGTATAGTATTATATTTTGTTAACCATCCAGCTATTGACCAGTATAGTATTATATTTTGTTAACCATCCAGCTATTGACCAGTAGAGTATTATATTTTGTTAACCATCCAGCTATTGGCCAGTAAAGTATTATATTTTGTTAACCATCCAGCTATTGGCCAGTAAAGTATTATATTTTGTTAACCGTCCAGCTATTGACCAGTATAGTATTATATTTTGTTAACCATCCAGCTATTGGCCAGTAGAATATTATATTTTGTTAACCGCCCAGCTATTGGCCAGTATAGTATTATATTTTGTTAACCATCCAGCTATTGGCCAGTAGAGTATTATATTGTGTTAACTGTCCAGCTATTGGCCAGTAAAGTATTATATTTTGTTAACCGTCCAGCTATTGACCAGTATAGTATTATATTTTGTTAACCATCCAGCTATTGGCCAGTATAGTATTATATTTTGTTAACCATCCAGCTATTGGCAAGTATAGTATTATATTGTGTTAACTGTCCAGCTATTGGCCAGTATAGTATTATATTTTGTTAACCATCCAGCTATTGGCCAGTAGAGTATTATATTTTGTTAACCATCCAGCTATTGGCCAGTATAGTATTATATTTTGTTAACAGTCCAGCTATTGGCCAGTAGAGTATTATATTTTGTTAACCATCCAGCTATTGGCCAGTAGATTATTATATTTTGTTAACCGTCCAGCTATTGGCCAGTATAGTATTATATTTTGTTAACCATCCAGCTATTGGCCAGTAGAGTATTATATTTTGTTAACCGTCCAGCTATTGGCCAGTATAGTATTATATTTTGTTAACCATCCAGCTATTGGCCAGTAGAGTATTATATTTTGTTAACCGTCCAGCTATTGGCCAGTATAGTATTATATTTTGTTAACCATCCAGCTATTGGCCAGTAGAGTATTATATTTTGTTAACCATCCAGCTATTGGCCAGTATAGTATTATATTTTGTTAACCATCCAGCTATTGGCCAGTAGAGTATTATATTTTGTTAACCATCCAGCTATTGGCCAGTAGAGTATTATATTGTGTTAACTGTCCAGTTATAGGTCAGTAGAGTATTATATTTTGTTAACCATCCAGCTATTGACCAGTATAGTATTATATTTTGTTAACCATCCAGCTATTGACCAGTAGAGTATTATAATTTGTTAACCGTCCAGCTATTGACCAGTAGAGTATTATATTTTGTTAACCATCCAGCTATTGGCCAGTATAGTATTATATTTTGTTAACCATCCAGCTATTGGCCAGTATAGTATTATATTTTGTTAACCATCCAGCTATTGACCAGTAGAGTATTATATTTTGTTAACCGTCCAGCTATTGGCCAGTATAGTATTATATTGTGTTAACTGTCCAGCTATAGGTCAGTATAGTATTATATTTTGTTAACCATCCAGCTATTGACCAGTAGAGTATTATATTTTGTTAACCATCCAGCTATTGACCAGTAGAGTATTATATTTTGTTAACCATCCAGCTATTGACCAGTATAGTATTATATTTTGTTAACAGTCCAGCTATTGGCCAGTAGAGTATTATATTTTGTTAACCATCCAGCTATTGGCCAGTAGATTATTATATTTTGTTAACCGTCCAGCTATTGGCCAGTATAGTATTATATTTTGTTAACCATCCAGCTATTGGCCAGTAGAGTATTATATTTTGTTAACCGTCCAGCTATTGGCCAGTATAGTATTATATTTTGTTAACCATCCAGCTATTGGCCAGTAGAGTATTATATTTTTTTAACCGTCCAGCTATTGGCCAGTATAGTATTATATTTTGTTAACCATCCAGCTATTGGCCAGTAGAGTATTATATTTTGTTAACCATCCAGCTATTGGCCAGTATAGTATTATATTTTGTTAACCATCCAGCTATTGGCCAGTAGAGTATTATATTTTGTTAACCATCCAGCTATTGGCCAGTAGAGTATTATATTGTGTTAACTGTCCAGTTATAGGTCAGTAGAGTATTATATTTTGTTAACCATCCAGCTATTGACCAGTATAGTATTATATTCTGTTAACCATCCAGCTATTGACCAGTAGAGTATTATATTTTGTTAACCGTCCAGCTATTGACCAGTAGAGTATTATATTTTGTTAACCATCCAGCTATTGGCCAGTATAGTATTATATTTTGTTAACCATCCAGCTATTGGCCAGTATAGTATTATATTTTGTTAACCATCCAGCTATTGACCAGTAGAGTATTATATTTTGTTAACCGTCCAGCTATTGGCCAGTATAGTATTATATTGTGTTAACTGTCCAGCTATAGGTCAGTATAGTATTATATTTTGTTAACCATCCAGCTATTGACCAGTAGAGTATTATATTTTGTTAACCATCCAGCTATTGACCAGTAGAGTATTATATTTTGTTAACCATCCAGCTATTGACCAGTATAGTATTATATTTTGTTAACCGTCCAGCTATTGACCAGTATAGTATTATATTGTGTTAACTGTCAAGCTATAGGTCAGTATAGTATTATATTTTGTTAACCATCCAGCTATTGACCAGTATAGTATTATATTTTGTTAACCGTCCAGCTATTGACCAGTATAGTATTATATTTTGTTAACCATCCAGCTAATGACCAGTATAGTATTATATTTTGTTAACCGTCCAGCTATAGGTCAGTATAGTATTATATTTTGTTAACCGTCCAGCTATTGGCCAGTATAGTATTATATTGTGTTAACTGTCCAGCTATAGGTCAGTATAGTATTATATTTTGTTAACCATCCAGCTATTGACCAGTAGAGTATTATATTTTGTTAACCATCCAGCTATTGACCAGTATAGTATTATATTTTGTTAACCGTCCAGCTATTGACCAGTATAGTATTATATTGTGCTAACTGTCCAGCTATAGGTCAGTATAGTATTATATTTTGTTAACCATCCAGCTATTGGCCAGTAGAGTATTATATTGTGTTAACTGTCCAGCTATTGGCCAGTAAAGTATTATATTTTGTTAACCGTCCAGCTATTGACCAGTATAGTATTATATTTTGTTAACCATCCAGCTATTGGCCAGTATAGTATTATATTTTGTTAACCATCCAGCTATTGGCAAGTATAGTATTATATTGTGTTAACTGTCCAGCTATTGGCCAGTATAGTATTATATTTTGTTAACCATCCAGCTATTGGCCAGTAGAGTATTATATTTTGTTAACCATCCAGCTATTGGCCAGTATAGTATTATATTTTGTTAACAGTCCAGCTATTGGCCAGTAGAGTATTATATTTTGTTAACCATCCAGCTATTGGCCAGTAGATTATTATATTTTGTTAACCGTCCAGCTATTGGTCAGTATAGTATTATATTGTGCTAACTGTCCAGCTATAGGTCAGTATAGTATTATATTTTGTTAACCATCCAGCTATTGGCCAGTAGAGTATTATATTGTGTTAACTGTCCAGCTATTGGCCAGTAAAGTATTATATTTTGTTAACCGTCCAGCTATTGACCAGTATAGTATTATATTTTGTTAACCATCCAGCTATTGGCCAGTATAGTATTATATTTTGTTAACCATCCAGCTATTGGCAAGTATAGTATTATATTGTGTTAACTGTCCAGCTATTGGCCAGTATAGTATTATATTTTGTTAACCATCCAGCTATTGGCCAGTAGAGTATTATATTTTGTTAACCATCCAGCTATTGGCCAGTATAATATTATATTTTGTTAACAGTCCAGCTATTGGCCAGTAGAGTATTATATTTTGTTAACCATCCAGCTATTGGCCAGTAGATTATTATATTTTGTTAACCGTCCAGCTATTGGTCAGTATAGTATTATATTTTGTTAACCATCCAGCTATTGGCCAGTAGAGTATTATATTTTGTTAACCGTCCAGCTATTGGCCAGTATAGTATTATATTTTGTTAACCATCCAGCTATTGGCCAGTAGAGTATTATATTTTGTTAACCGTCCAGCTATTGGCCAGTATAGTATTATATTTTGTTAACCATCCAGCTATTGGCCAGTAGAGTATTATATTTTGTTAACCATCCAGCTATTGACCAGTATAGTATTATATTTTGTTAACCGTCCAGCTATTGACCAGTATAGTATTATATTGTGTTAACTGTCAAGCTATAGGTCAGTATAGTATTATATTTTGTTAACCATCCAGCTATTGACCAGTATAGTATTATATTTTGTTAACCGTCCAGCTATTGACCAGTATAGTATTATATTTTGTTAACCATCCAGCTAATGACCAGTATAGTATTATATTTTGTTAACCGTCCAGCTATAGGTCAGTATAGTATTATATTTTGTTAACCGTCCAGCTATTGGCCAGTATAGTATTATATTGTGTTAACTGTCCAGCTATAGGTCAGTATAGTATTATATTTTGTTAACCATCCAGCTATTGACCAGTAGAGTATTATATTTTGTTAACCATCCAGCTATTGACCAGTATAGTATTATATTTTGTTAACCGTCCAGCTATTGACCAGTATAGTATTATATTGTGCTAACTGTCCAGCTATAGGTCAGTATAGTATTATATTTTGTTAACCATCCAGCTATTGGCCAGTAGAGTATTATATTTTGTTAACCATCCAGCTATTGGCCAGTAGATTATTATATTTTGTTAACCGTCCAGCTATTGGCCAGTATAGTATTATATTTTGTTAACCATCCAGCTATTGGCCAGTAGAGTATTATATTTTGTTAACCGTCCAGCTATTGGCCAGTATAGTATTATATTTTGTTAACCATCCAGCTATTGGCCAGTAGAGTATTATATTTTGTTAACCGTCCAGCTATTGGCCAGCATAGTATTATATTTTGTTAACCATCCAGCTATTGGCCAGTAGAGTATTATATTTTGTTAACCATCCAGCTATTGGCCAGTATAGTATTATATTTTGTTAACCATCCAGCTATTGGCCAGTAGAGTATTATATTGTGTTAACTGTCCAGTTATAGGTCAGTAGAGTATTATATTTTGTTAACCATCCAGCTATTGACCAGTATAGTATTATATTTTGTTAACCATCCAGCTATTGACCAGTAGAGTATTATATTTTGTTAACCGTCCAGCTATTGACCAGTAGAGTATTATATTTTGTTAACCATCCAGCTATTGACCAGTAGAGTATTATATTTTGTTAACCGTCCAGCTATTGACCAGTAGAGTATTATATTTTGTTAACCATCCAGCTATTGGCCAGTATAGTATTATATTTTGTTAACCATCCAGCTATTGGCCAGTATAGTATTATATTTTGTTAACCATCCAGCTATTGACCAGTAGAGTATTATATTTTGTTAACCGTCCAGCTATTGGCCAGTATAGTATTATATTGTGTTAACTGTCCAGCTATAGGTCAGTATAGTATTATATTTTGTTAACCATCCAGCTATTGACCAGTAGAGTATTATATTTTGTTAACCATCCAGCTATTGACCAGTAGAGTATTATATTTTGTTAACCATCCAGCTATTGACCAGTATAGTATTATATTTTGTTAACCGTCCAGCTATTGACCAGTATAGTATTATATTGTGTTAACTGTCAAGCTATAGGTCAGTATAGTATTATATTTTGTTAACCATCCAGCTATTGACCAGTATAGTATTATATTTTGTTAAACGTCCAGCTATTGACCAGTATAGTATTATATTTTGTTAACCATCCAGCTAATGACCAGTATAGTATTATATTTTGTTAACCGTCCAGCTATAGGTCAGTATAGTATTATATTTTGTTAACCGTCCAGCTATTGGCCAGTATAGTATTATATTGTGTTAACTGTCCAGCTATAGGTCAGTATAGTATTATATTTTGTTAACCATCCAGCTATTGACCAGTAGAGTATTATATTTTGTTAACCATCCAGCTATTGACCAGTATAGTATTATATTTTGTTAACCGTCCAGCTATTGACCAGTATAGTATTATATTGTGCTAACTGTCCAGCTATAGGTCAGTATAGTATTATATTTTGTTAACCATCCAGCTATTGGCCAGTAGAGTATTATATTTTGTTAACCATCCAGCTATTGGCCAGTAGATTATTATATTTTGTTAACCGTCCAGCTATTGGCCAGTATAGTATTATATTTTGTTAACCATCCAGCTATTGGCCAGTAGAGTATTATATTTTGTTAACCGTCCAGCTATTGGCCAGTATAGTATTATATTTTGTTAACCATCCAGCTATTGGCCAGTAGAGTATTATATTTTGTTAACCGTCCAGCTATTGGCCAGCATAGTATTATATTTTGTTAACCATCCAGCTATTGGCCAGTAGAGTATTATATTTTGTTAACCATCCAGCTATTGGCCAGTATAGTATTATATTTTGTTAACCATCCAGCTATTGGCCAGTAGAGTATTATATTGTGTTAACTGTCCAGTTATAGGTCAGTAGAGTATTATATTTTGTTAACCATCCAGCTATTGACCAGTATAGTATTATATTTTGTTAACCATCCAGCTATTGACCAGTAGAGTATTATATTTTGTTAACCGTCCAGCTATTGACCAGTAGAGTATTATATTTTGTTAACCATCCAGCTATTGGCCAGTATAGTATTATATTTTGTTAACCATCCAGCTATTGGCCAGTATAGTATTATATTTTGTTAACCATCCAGCTATTGACCAGTAGAGTATTATATTTTGTTAACCGTCCAGCTATTGGCCAGTATAGTATTATATTGTGTTAACTGTCCAGCTATAGGTCAGTATAGTATTATATTTTGTTAACCATCCAGCTATTGACCAGTAGAGTATTATATTTTGTTAACCATCCAGCTATTGACCAGTAGAGTATTATATTTTTTTAACCATCCAGCTATTGACCAGTATAGTATTATATTTTGTTAACCGTCCAGCTATTGACCAGTATAGTATTATATTGTGTTAACTGTCAAGCTATAGGTCAGTATAGTATTATATTTTGTTAACCATCCAGCTATTGACCAGTATAGTATTATATTTTGTTAACCGTCCAGCTATTGACCAGTATAGTATTATATTTTGTTAACCATCCAGCTAATGACCAGTATAGTATTATATTTTGTTAACCGTCCAGCTATAGGTCAGTATAGTATTATATTTTGTTAACCGTCCAGCTATTGGCCAGTATAGTATTATATTGTGTTAACTGTCCAGCTATAGGTCAGTATAGTATTATATTTTGTTAACCATCCAGCTATTGGCCAGTAGAGTATTATATTGTGTTAACTGTCCAGTTATAGGTCAGTAGAGTATTATATTTTGTTAACCATCCAGCTATTGACCAGTAGAGTATTATATTTTGTTAACCGTCCAGCTATTGACCAGTAGAGTATTATATTTTGTTAACCATCCAGCTATTGGCCAGTATAGTATTATATTTTGTTAACCATCCAGCTATTGGCCAGTATAGTATTATATTTTGTTAACCATCCAGCTATTGACCAGTAGAGTATTATATTTTGTTAACCGTCCAGCTATTGGCCAGTATAGTATTATATTGTGTTAACTGTCCAGCTATAGGTCAGTATAGTATTATATTTTGTTAACCATCCAGCTATTGACCAGTAGAGTATTATATTTTGTTAACCATCCAGCTATTGACCAGTAGAGTATTATATTTTGTTAACCATCCAGCTATTGACCAGTATAGTATTATATTTTGTTAACCGTCCAGCTATTGACCAGTATAGTATTATATTGTGTTAACTGTCAAGCTATAGGTCAGTATAGTATTATATTTTGTTAACCATCCAGCTATTGACCAGTATAGTATTATATTTTGTTAAACGTCCAGCTATTGACCAGTATAGTATTATATTTTGTTAACCATCCAGCTAATGACCAGTATAGTATTATATTTTGTTAACCGTCCAGCTATAGGTCAGTATAGTATTATATTTTGTTAACCGTCCAGCTATTGGCCAGTATAGTATTATATTGTGTTAACTGTCCAGCTATAGGTCAGTATAGTATTATATTTTGTTAACCATCCAGCTATTGACCAGTAGAGTATTATATTTTGTTAACCATCCAGCTATTGACCAGTATAGTATTATATTTTGTTAACCGTCCAGCTATTGACCAGTATAGTATTATATTGTGCTAACTGTCCAGCTATAGGTCAGTATAGTATTATATTTTGTTAACCATCCAGCTATTGGCCAGTAGAGTATTATATTTTGTTAACCATCCAGCTATTGGCCAGTAGATTATTATATTTTGTTAACCGTCCAGCTATTGGCCAGTATAGTATTATATTTTGTTAACCATCCAGCTATTGGCCGGTAGAGTATTATATTTTGTTAACCGTCCAGCTATTGGCCAGTATAGTATTATATTTTGTTAACCATCCAGCTATTGGCCAGTAGAGTATTATATTTTGTTAACCGTCCAGCTATTGGCCAGCATAGTATTATATTTTGTTAACCATCCAGCTATTGGCCAGTAGAGTATTATATTTTGTTAACCATCCAGCTATTGGCCAGTATAGTATTATATTTTGTTAACCATCCAGCTATTGGCCAGTAGAGTATTATATTGTGTTAACTGTCCAGTTATAGGTCAGTAGAGTATTATATTTTGTTAACCATCCAGCTATTGACCAGTATAGTATTATATTTTGTTAACCATCCAGCTATTGACCAGTAGAGTATTATATTTTGTTAACCGTCCAGCTATTGACCAGTAGAGTATTATATTTTGTTAACCATCCAGCTATTGGCCAGTATAGTATTATATTTTGTTAACCATCCAGCTATTGGCCAGTATAGTATTATATTTTGTTAACCATCCAGCTATTGACCAGTAGAGTATTATATTTTGTTAACCGTCCAGCTATTGGCCAGTATAGTATTATATTGTGTTAACTGTCCAGCTATAGGTCAGTATAGTATTATATTTTGTTAACCATCCAGCTATTGACCAGTAGAGTATTATATTTTGTTAACCATCCAGCTATTGACCAGTAGAGTATTATATTTTTTTAACCATCCAGCTATTGACCAGTATAGTATTATATTTTGTTAACCGTCCAGCTATTGACCAGTATAGTATTATATTGTGTTAACTGTCAAGCTATAGGTCAGTATAGTATTATATTTTGTTAACCATCCAGCTATTGACCAGTATAGTATTATATTTTGTTAACCGTCCAGCTATTGACCAGTATAGTATTATATTTTGTTAACCATCCAGCTAATGACCAGTATAGTATTATATTTTGTTAACCGTCCAGCTATAGGTCAGTATAGTATTATATTTTGTTAACCGTCCAGCTATTGGCCAGTATAGTATTATATTGTGTTAACTGTCCAGCTATAGGTCAGTATAGTATTATATTTTGTTAACCATCCAGCTATTGACCAGTAGAGTATTATATTTTGTTAACCATCCAGCTATTGACCAGTATAGTATTATATTTTGTTAACCGTCCAGCTATTGACCAGTATAGTATTATATTGTGCTAACTGTCCAGCTATAGGTCAGTATAGTATTATATTTTGTTAACCATCCAGCTATTGACCAGTATAGTATTATATTTTGTTAACCGTCCAGCTATTGACCAGTATAGTATTATATTTTGTTAACCATCCAGCTAATGACCAGTATAGTATTATATTTTGTTAACCGTCCAGCTATAGGTCAGTATAGTATTATATTTTGTTAACCGTCCAGCTATTGACCAGTATAGTATTATATTTTGTTAACCTTCCAGCTATTGACCAGTATAGTATTATATTTTGTTAACCGTCCAGCTATTGACCAGTAGAGTATTATATTTTGTTAACCGTCCAGCTATTGGCCAGTATAGTATTATATTTTGTTAACCATCCAGCTATTGGCCAGTAGAGTATTATATTTTGTTAACCATCCAGCTATTGGCCAGTATAGTATTATATTTTGTTAACCATCCAGCTATTGGCCAGTAGAGTATTATATTGTGTTAACTGTCCAGTTATAGGTCAGTAGAGTATTATATTTTGTTAACCATCCAGCTATTGACCAGTATAGTATTATATTTTGTTAACCATCCAGCTATTGACCAGTAGAGTATTATATTTTGTTAACCGTCCAGCTATTGACCAGTAGAGTATTATATTTTGTTAACCATCCAGCTATTGGCCAGTATAGTATTATATTTTGTTAACCATCCAGCTATTGGCCAGTATAGTATTATATTTTGTTAACCATCCAGCTATTGACCTGTAGAGTATTATATTTTGTTAACCGTCCAGCTATTGGCCAGTATAGTATTATATTGTGTTAACTGTCCAGCTATAGGTCAGTATAGTATTATATTTTGTTAACCATCCAGCTATTGACCAGTAGAGTATTATATTTTGTTAACCATCCAGCTATTGACCAGTAGAGTATTATATTTTGTTAACCATCCAGCTATTGACCAGTATAGTATTATATTTTGTTAACCGTCCAGCTATTGACCAGTATAGTATTATATTGTGTTAACTGTCAAGCTATAGGTCAGTATAGTATTATATTTTGTTAACCATCCAGCTATTGACCAGTATAGTATTATATTTTGTTAACCGTCCAGCTATTGACCAGTATAGTATTATATTTTGTTAACCGTCCAGCTATTGACCAGTATAGTATTATATTTTGTTAACCATCCAGCTAATGACCAGTATAGTATTATATTTTGTTAACCGTCCAGCTATAGGTCAGTATAGTATTATATTTTGTTAACCGTCCAGCTATTGGCCAGTATAGTATTATATTGTGTTAACTGTCCAGCTATAGGTCAGTATAGTATTATATTTTGTTAACCATCCAGCTATTGACCAGTAGAGTATTATATTTTGTTAACCATCCAGCTATTGACCAGTATAGTATTATATTTTGTTAACCGTCCAGCTATTGACCAGTATAGTATTATATTGTGCTAACTGTCCAGCTATTGACCAGTATAGTATTATATTTTGTTAACCGTCCAGCTATTGACCAGTAGAGTATTATATTTTGTTAACCGTCCAGCTAATGACCAGTATAGTATTATATTTTGTTAACCGTCCACCTATTGACCAGTATAGTATTATATTGTGTTAACTGTCCAGCTATAGGTCAGTATAGTATTATATTTTGTTAACTGTCCAGCTATAGGTCAGTAGAGTATTATATTTTGTTAACCATCCAGCTATTGACCAGTATAGTATTATATTTTGTTAACCGTCCAGCTATTGACCAGTATAGTATTATATTTTGTTAACCGTCCAGCTATTGACCAGTATAGTATTATATTTTGTTAACCGTCCAGCTATTGACCAGTATAGTATTATATTTTGTTAACCATCCAGCTAATGACCAGTATAGTATTATATTTTGTTAACCGCCCAGCTATACGTCAGTATAGTATTATATTTTGTTAACCATCCAGCTATAGGTCAGTATAGTATTATATTTTGTTAACCATCCAGCTATTGGCCAGTATAGTATTATATTTTGTTAACCATCCAGCTATTAACCAGTATAGTATTATATTTTGTTAACCGTCCAGCTATTGACCAGTATAGTATTATATTTTGTTAACCATCCAGCTATTGACCAGTAAAGTATAATATTTTGTTAACCGTCCAGCTATAGGTCAGTATAGTATTATATTTTGTTAACCATCCAGCTATTGGCCATTATAGTATTATATTTTGTTAACCATCCAGCTATTGACCAGTAGAGTATTATATTTTGTTAACCATCCAGCTATAGGTCAGTATACTATTATATTTTGTTAACCGTCCAGCTATTGGCCAGTATAGTATTATATTTTGTTAACCATCCAGCTATTGACCAGTATAGTATTATATTTTGTTAACCATCCAGCTATTGGCCAGTAGAGTATTATATTTTGTTAACCGTCCAGCTATTGGCCAGTATAGTATTATATTTTGTTAACCATCCAGCTATTGGCAAGTATAGTATTATATTTTGTTAACCATCCAGCTATTGACCAGTATAGTATTATATTTTGTTAACCATCCAGCTATTGACCAGTAGAGTATTATATTTTGTTAACCGTCCAGCTATTGGCCAGTATAGTATTATATTTTGTTAACCATCCAGCTATTGGTCAGTATACTATTATATTTTGTTAACCGTCCAGCTATTGGCCAGTATAGTATTATATTTTGTTAACCATCCAGCTATTGACCAGTATAGTATTATATTTTGTTAACCATCCAGCTATTGACCAGTAGAGTATTATATTTTGTTAACCGTCCAGCTATTGGATAGTATTGTATTATATTTTGTTAACCATCCAGCTATTGGCCAGTATACTATTATATTTTGTTAACCATCCAGCTATTGACCAGTATAGTATTATATTTTGTTAACCATCCAGCTATTGGCCAGTAGAGTATTATATTTTGTTAACCATCCAGCTATTGACCAGTATAGTATTATATTTTGTTAACCACCCAGCTATTGGCCAGTATAGTATTATTTTTTGTTAACCATCCAGCTATTGACCAGTATAGTATTATATTTTGTTAACCATCCAGCTATTGACCAGTATAGTATTATATTTTGTTAACCATCCAGCTATTGACCAGTAGAGTATTATATTTTGTTAACCGTCCAGCTATTGGCCAGTATAGTATTATATTTTGTTAACCATCCAGCTATTGGCCAGGAGAGTATTATATTTTGTTAACCATCCAGCTATTGACCAGTATAGTATTATATTTTGTTAACCATCCAGCTATTGGCCAGTATAGTATTATATTTTGTTAACCATCCAGCTATTGGCCAGTAGAGTATTATATTTTTATAATCATCCAGCTATTGACCAGTATAGTATTATATTGTGTTAACCATCCAGCTATTGGCCAGTATAGTATTATATTTTGTTAACCATCCAGCTATTGGCCAGTAGAGTATTATATTTTTATAACCATCCAGCTATTGACCAGTATAGTATTATATTGTGTTAACCATCCAGCTATTGACCAGTATAGTATTATATTTTGTTAACCATCCAGCTATTGGCCAGTAGACTATTATATTGTGTTAACTGTCCAGCTATAGGTCAGTATAGTATTATATTTTGTTAACCATCCAGCTATTGGTCAGTAAAGTATTATATTTTGTTAACCGTCCAGCTATTGACCAGTATAGTATTATATTTTGTTAACCATCCAGCTATTGACCAGTAGAGTATTATATTTTGTTAACCGTCCAGCTATTGACCAGTAGAGTATTATATTTTGTTAACCATCCAGCTATTGGCCAGTATAGTATTATATTTTGTTAACCATCCAGCTATTGGCCAGTATAGTATTATATTTTGTTAACCATCCAGCTATTGACCAGTAGAGTATTATATTTTGTTAACCGTCCAGCTATTGGCCAGTATAGTATTATATTGTGTTAACTGTCCAGCTATAGGTCAGTATAGTATTATATTTTGTTAACCATCCAGCTATTGACCAGTAGAGTATTATATTTTGTTAACCATCCAGCTATTGACCAGTAGAGTATTATATTTTGTTAACCATCCAGCTATTGACCAGTATAGTATTATATTTTGTTAACCGTCCAGCTATTGACCAGTATAGTATTATATTGTGTTAACTGTCCAGCTATAGGTCAATATAGTATTATATTTTGTTAACCATCCAGCTATTGACCAGTATAGTATTATATTTTGTTAACCATCCAGCTATTGGCCAGTAGAGTATTATATTTTTATAACCATCCAGCTATTGACCAGTATAGTATTATATTGTGTTAACCATCCAGCTATTGACCAGTATAGTATTATATTTTGTTAACCATCCAGCTATTGGCCAGTAGAGTATTATATTGTGTTAACTGTCCAGCTATAGGTCAGTATATTATTATATTTTGTTAACCATCCAGCTATTGGTCAGTAAAGTATTATATTTTGTTAACCGTCCAGCTATTGACCAGTATAGTATTATATTTTGTTAACCATCCAGCTATTGACCAGTAGAGTATTATATTTTGTTAACCGTCCAGCTATTGACCAGTAGAGTATTATATTTTGTTAACCATCCAGCTATTGGCCAGTATAGTATTATATTTTGTTAACCATCCAGCTATTGGCCAGTATAGTATTATATTTTGTTAACCATCCAGCTATTGACCAGTAGAGTATTATATTTTGTTAACCGTCCAGCTATTGGCCAGTATAGTATTATATTGTGTTAACTGTCCAGCTATAGGTCAGTATAGTATTATATTTTGTTAACCATCCAGCTATTGACCAGTAGAGTATTATATTTTGTTAACCATCCAGCTATTGACCAGTAGAGTATTATATTTTGTTAACCATCCAGCTATTGACCAGTATAGTATTATATTTTGTTAACCGTCCAGCTATTGACCAGTATAGTATTATATTGTGTTAACTGTCCAGCTATAGGTCAATATAGTATTATATTTTGTTAACCATCCAGCTATTGACCAGTATAGTATTATATTTTGTTAACCGTCCAGCTATTGACCAGTATAGTATTATATTTTGTTAACCATCCAGCTAATGACCAGTATAGTATTATATTTTGTTAACCGTCCAGCTATAGGTCAGTATAGTATTATATTTTGTTAACCATCCAGCTATAGGTCAGTATACTATTATATTTTGTTAACCGTCCAGCTATTGGCCAGTATAGTATTATATTGTGTTAACTGTCCAGCTATAGGTCAGTATAGTATTATATTTTGTTAACCATCCAGCTATTGACCAGTAGAGTATTATATTTTGTTAACCATCCAGCTATTGACCAGTATAGTATTATATTTTGTTAACCGTCCAGCTATTGACCAGTATAGTATTATATTGTGCTAACTGTCCAGCTATAGGTCAGTATAGTATTATATTTTGTTAACCATCCAACTATTGACCAGTATAGTATTATATTTTGTTAACCGTCCAGCTATTGACCAGTATAGTATTATATTTTGTTAACCATCCAGCTAATAACCAGTATAGTATTATATTTTGCTAACCGTCCAGCTATAGGTCAGTATAGTATTATATTTTGTTAACCGTCCAGCTATTGACCAGTATAGTATTATATTTTGTTAACCTTCCAGCTATTGACCAGTATAGTATTATATTTTGTTAACCGTCCAGCTATTGACCAGTAGAGTATTATATTTTGTTAACCGTCCAGCTAATGACCAGTATAGTATTATATTTTGTTAACCGTCCACCTATTGACCAGTATAGTATTATATTGTGTTAACTGTCCAGCTATAGGTCAGTATAGTATTATATTTTGTTAACCGTCCAGCTATTGACCAGTAGAGTATTATATTTTGTTAACCGTCCAGCTATTGACCAGTATAGTATTATATTTTGTTAACCGTCCAGCTATTGGCCAGTATAGTATTATATTGTGTTAACTGTCCAGCTATAGGTCAGTAGAGTATTATATTTTGTTAACCATCCAGCTATTGACCAGTATAGTATTATATTTTGTTAACCGTCCAGCTATTGACCAGTATAGTATTATATTGTGTTAACTGTCCAGCTATAGGTCAGTATAGTATTATATTTTGTTAACCATCCAGCTATTGACCAGTATAGTATTATATTTTGTTAACCGTCCAGCTATTGACCAGTATAGTATTATATTTTGTTAACCATCCAGCTAATGACCAGTATAGTATTATATTTTGTTAACCCTCCAGCTATAGGTCAGTATAGTATTATATTTTGTTAACCATCCAGCTATAAGTCAGTATAGTATTATATTTTGTTAACCATCCAGCTATTGGCCAGTATAGTATTATATTTTGTTAACCATCCAGCTATTAACCAGTATAGTATTATATTTTGTTAACCGTCCAGCTATTGACCAGTATAGTATTATATTTTGTTAACCATCCAGCTATTGACCAGTAAAGTATTATATTTTGTTAACCGTCCAGCTATTGGCCAGTATAGTATTATATTTTGTTAACCATCCAGCTATTGACCAGTAGAGTATTATATTTTGTTAACCATCCAGCTATAGGTCAGTATACTATTATATTTTATTAACCATCCAGCTATTGGCCAGTATAGTATTATATTTTGTTAACCATCCAGCTATTGACCAGTAAAGTATTATATTTTGTTAACCGTCCAGCTATAGGTCAGTATAGTATTATATTTTGTTAACCATCCAGCTATTGGCCATTATAGTATTATATTTTGTTAACCATCCAGCTATTGACCAGTAGAGTATTATATTTTGTTAACCATCCAGCTATAGGTCAGTATACTATTATATTTTGTTAACCGTCCAGCTATTGGCCAGTATAGTATTATATTTTGTTAACCATCCAGCTATTGACCAGTATAGTATTATATTTTGTTAACCATCCAGCTATTGGCCAGTAGAGTATTATATTTTGTTAACCGTCCAGCTATTGGCCAGTATAGTATTATATTTTGTTAACCATCCAGCTATTGGCAAGTATAGTATTATATTTTGTTAACCATCCAGCTATTGACCAGTATAGTATTATATTTTGTTAACCATCCAGCTATTGACCAGTAGAGTATTATATTTTGTTAACCGTCCAGCTATTGGCCAGTATAGTATTATATTTTGTTAACCATCCAGCTATTGGTCAGTATACTATTATATTTTGTTAACCGTCCAGCTATTGGCCAGTATAGTATTATATTTTGTTAACCATCCAGCTATTGACCAGTATAGTATTATATTTTGTTAACCATCCAGCTATTGACCAGTAGAGTATTATATTTTGTTAACCGTCCAGCTATTGGATAGTATAGTATTACATTTTGTTAACCATCCAGCTATTGGCCAGTATACTATTATATTTTGTTAACCATCCAGCTATTGACCAGTATAGTATTATATTTTGTTAACCATCCAGCTATTGGCCAGTAGAGTATTATATTTTGTTAACCATCCAGCTATTGACCAGTATAGTATTATATTTTGTTAACCACCCAGCTATTGGCCAGTATAGTATTATTTTTTGTTAACCATCCAGCTATTGACCAGTATAGTATTATATTTTGTTAACCATCCAGCTATTGACCAGTATAGTATTATATTTTGTTAACCATCCAGCTATTGACCAGTAGAGTATTATATTTTGTTAACCGTCCAGCTATTGGCCAGTATAGTATTATATTTTGTTAACCATCCAGCTATTGGCCAGGAGAGTATTATATTTTGTTAACCATCCAGCTATTGACCAGTATAGTATTATATTTTGTTAACCATCCAGCTATTGGCCAGTATAGTATTATATTTTGTTAACCATCCAGCTATTGGCCAGTAGAGTATTATATTTTTATAACCATCCAGCTATTGACCAGTATAGTATTATATTGTGTTAACCATCCAGCTATTGGCCAGTATAGTATTATATTTTGTTAACCATCCAGCTATTGGCCAGTAGAGTATTATATTTTTATAACCATCCAGCTATTGACCAGTATAGTATTATATTGTGTTAACCATCCAGCTATTGACCAGTATAGTATTATATTTTGTTAACCATCCAGCTATTGGCCAGTAGACTATTATATTGTGTTAACTGTCCAGCTATAGGTCAGTATAGTATTATATTTTGTTAACCATCCAGCTATTGGTCAGTAAAGTATTATATTTTGTTAACCGTCCAGCTATTGACCAGTATAGTATTATATTTTGTTAACCATCCAGCTATTGACCAGTAGAGTATTATATTTTGTTAACCGTCCAGCTATTGACCAGTAGAGTATTATATTTTGTTAACCATCCAGCTATTGGCCAGTATAGTATTATATTTTGTTAACCATCCAGCTATTGGCCAGTATAGTATTATATTTTGTTAACCATCCAGCTATTGACCAGTAGAGTATTATATTTTGTTAACCGTCCAGCTATTGGCCAGTATAGTATTATATTGTGTTAACTGTCCAGCTATAGGTCAGTATAGTATTATATTTTGTTAACCATCCAGCTATTGACCAGTAGAGTATTATATTTTGTTAACCATCCAGCTATTGACCAGTAGAGTATTATATTTTGTTAACCATCCAGCTATTGACCAGTATAGTATTATATTTTGTTAACCGTCCAGCTATTGACCAGTATAGTATTATATTGTGTTAACTGTCCAGCTATAGGTCAATATAGTATTATATTTTGTTAACCATCCAGCTATTGACCAGTATAGTATTATATTTTGTTAACCATCCAGCTATTGGCCAGTAGAGTATTATATTTTTATAACCATCCAGCTATTGACCAGTATAGTATTATATTGTGTTAACCATCCAGCTATTGACCAGTATAGTATTATATTTTGTTAACCATCCAGCTATTGGCCAGTAGAGTATTATATTGTGTTAACTGTCCAGCTATAGGTCAGTATAGTATTATATTTTGTTAACCATCCAGCTATTGGTCAGTAAAGTATTATATTTTGTTAACCGTCCAGCTATTGACCAGTATAGTATTATATTTTGTTAACCATCCAGCTATTGACCAGTAGAGTATTATATTTTGTTAACCGTCCAGCTATTGACCAGTAGAGTATTATATTTTGTTAACCATCCAGCTATTGGCCAGTATAGTATTATATTTTGTTAACCATCCAGCTATTGGCCAGTATAGTATTATATTTTGTTAACCATCCAGCTATTGACCAGTAGAGTATTATATTTTGTTAACCGTCCAGCTATTGGCCAGTATAGTATTATATTGTGTTAACTGTCCAGCTATAGGTCAGTATAGTATTATATTTTGTTAACCATCCAGCTATTGACCAGTAGAGTATTATATTTTGTTAACCATCCAGCTATTGACCAGTAGAGTATTATATTTTGTTAACCATCCAGCTATTGACCAGTATAGTATTATATTTTGTTAACCGTCCAGCTATTGACCAGTATAGTATTATATTGTGTTAACTGTCCAGCTATAGGTCAATATAGTATTATATTTTGTTAACCATCCAGCTATTGACCAGTATAGTATTATATTTTGTTAACCGTCCAGCTATTGACCAGTATAGTATTATATTTTGTTAACCATCCAGCTAATGACCAGTATAGTATTATATTTTGTTAACCGTCCAGCTATAGGTCAGTATAGTATTATATTTTGTTAACCGTCCAGCTATTGGCCAGTATAGTATTATATTTTGTTAACCGTCCAGCTATTGACCAGTAGAGTATTATATTTTGTTAACCGTCCAGCTATTGACCAGTATAGTATTATATTTTGTTAACCGTCCAGCTATTGGCCAGTATAGTATTATATTGTGTTAACTGTCCAGCTATAGGTCAGTAGAGTATTATATTTTGTTAACCATCCAGCTATTGACCAGTATAGTATTATATTTTGTTAACCGTCCAGCTATTGACCAGTATAGTATTATATTGTGTTAACTGTCCAGCTATAGGTCAGTATAGTATTATATTTTGTTAACCATCCAGCTATTGACCAGTATAGTATTATATTTTGTTAACCGTCCAGCTATTGACCAGTATAGTATTATATTTTGTTAACCATCCAGCTAATGACCAGTATAGTATTATATTTTGTTAACCGTCCAGCTATAGGTCAGTATAGTATTATATTTTGTTAACCATCCAGCTATAAGTCAGTATAGTATTATATTTTGTTAACCATCCAGCTATTGGCCAGTATAGTATTATATTTTGTTAACCATCCAGCTATTAACCAGTATAGTATTATATTTTGTTAACCGTCCAGCTATTGACCAGTATAGTATTATATTTTGTTAACCATCCAGCTATTGACCAGTAAAGTATTATATTTTGTTAACCGTCCAGCTATTGGCCAGTATAGTATTATATTTTGTTAACCATCCAGCTATTGACCAGTAGAGTATTATATTTTGTTAACCATCCAGCTATAGGTCAGTATACTATTATATTTTATTAACCATCCAGCTATTGGCCAGTATAGTATTATATTTTGTTAACCATCCAGCTATTGACCAGTAGAGTATTATATTTTGTTAACCATCCAGCTATAGGTCAGTATACTATTATATTTTGTTAACCGTCCAGCTATTGGCCAGTATAGTATTATATTTTGTTAACCATCCAGCTATTGGCCAGTATAGTATTATATTTTGTTAACCATCCAGCTATTGGCCAGTATAGTATTATATTTTGTTAACCATCCAGCTATTGGCAAGTATAGTATTATATTTTGTTAACCATCCAGCTATTGACCAGTATAGTATTATATTTTGTTATCCATCCAGCTATTGACCAGTAGAGTATTATATTTTGTTAACCGTCCAGCTTTTGGCCAGTATAGTATTATATTTTGTTAACCATCCAGCTATTGGCCAGTATACTATTATATTTTGTTAACCGTCCAGCTATTGGCCAGTATAGTATTATATTTTGTTAACCATCCAGCTATTGACCAGTATAGTATTATATTTTGTTAACCATCCAGCTATTGACCAGTAGAGTATTATATTTTGTTAACCGTCCAGCTATTGGATAGTATAGTATTATATTTTGTTAACCATCCAGCTATTGGCCAGTATACTATTATATTTTGTTAACCATCCAGCTATTGACCAGTATAGTATTATATTTTGTTAACCATCCAGCTATTGGCCAGTAGAGTATTATATTTTGTTAACCATCCAGCTATTGACCAGTATAGTATTATATTTTGTTAACCATCCAGCTATTGGCCAGTATAGTATTATTTTTTGTTAACCATCCAGCTATTGACCAGTATAGTATTATATTTTGTTAACCATCCAGCTATTGACCAGTATAGTATTATATTTTGTTAACCATCCAGCTATTGACCAGTAGAGTATTATATTTTGTTAACCGTCCAGCTATTGGCCAGTATAGTATTATATTTTGTTAACCATCCAGCTATTGGCCAGGAGAGTATTATATTTTGTTAACCATCCAGCTATTGACCAGTATAGTATTATATTTTGTTAACCATCCAGCTATTGGCCAGTATAGTATTATATTTTGTTAACCATCCAGCTATTGGCCAGTAGAGTATTATATTTTTATAACCATCCAGCTATTGACCAGTATAGTATTATATTGTGTTAACCATCCAGCTATTGGCCAGTATAGTATTATATTTTGTTAACCATCCAGCTATTGGCCAGTAGAGTATTATATTTTTATAACCATCCAGCTATTGGCCAGTATAGTATTATATTGTGTTAACCATCCAGCTATTGACCAGTATAGTATTATATTTTGTTAACCATCCAGCTATTGGCCAGTAGAGTATTATATTGTGTTAACTGTCCAGCTATAGGTCAGTATAGTATTATATTTTGTTAACCATCCAGCTATTGGTCAGTAAAGTATTATATTTTGTTAACCGTCCAGCTATTGACCAGTATAGTATTATATTTTATTAACCATCCAGCTATTGACCAGTATAGTATTATATTGTGTTAACCATCCAGCTATTGACCAGTATAGTATTATATTTTGTTAACCATCCAGCTATTGGCCAGTAGAGTATTATATTGTGTTAACTGTCCAGCTATAGGTCAGTATAGTATTATATTTTGTTAACCATCCAGCTATTGGTCAGTAAAGTATTATATTTTGTTAACCGTCCAGCTATTGACCAGTATAGTATTATATTTTATTAACCGTCCAGCTATTGACCAGTATAGTATTATATTTTGTTAACCATCCAGCTATTGACCAGTATAGTATTATATTTTGTTAACCGTCCAGCTATTGGCCAGTATAGTATTATATTTTGTTAACCATCCAACTATTGACCAGTATAGTATTATATTTTGTTAACCGTCCAGTATTGGCCAGTATAGTATTATATTTTGTTAACCATCCAGCTATTGACCAGTATAGTATTATATTTTGTTAACCATCCAGCTATTGACCAGTAGAGTATTATATTTTGTTAACCATCCAGCTATTGACCAGTATAGTATTATATTTTGTTAACCATCCAGCTATTGGCCAGTATAGTATTATTTTTTGTTAACCATGCAGCTATTGGCCAGTATAGTATTATATTTTGTTAACCATCCAGCTATAGGTCAGTATAGTATTATATTTTGTTAACCATCCAGCTATTAACCAGTATAGTATTATATTTTGTTAACCATCCAGCTATTGGCCAGTATAGTATTATATTATGTTAACCATCCAGCTATTGGCCAGTATAGTATTATATTTTGTTAACCGTCCAGCTATTGACCAGTATAGTATTATATTTTGTTAACCATCCAGCTATTGGCCAGTATAGTATTATATTTTGTTAACAGTCCAGCTATTGGCCAGTATAGTATTATATTTTGTTAGCCATCCAGCTATTGACCAGTATAGTATTATATTTTGTTAACCATCCAGCTATTGGCCAGTATAGTATTATATGTTGTTAACCATCCAGCTATTGGCCAGTATAGTATTATATTTTGTTAACCATCCAGCTATTGACCAGTATAGTATTATATTTTGTTAACCATCCAGCTATTGGCCAGTAAAGTATTTTATTTTGTTAACCATCCAGCTATTGGCCAGTATAGTATTATATTTTGTTAACCATCCAGCTATAGGTCAGTATAGTATTATATTTTGTTAACCATCCAGCTATTGACCAGTATAGTATTATATTGTGTTAACCATCCAGTTATTGGCCAGTATAGTATTATATTTTGTTAACCATCCAGCTATTGACCAGTATAGTATTATCTTTTGTTAACCATCCAGCTATTGGCCATTATAGTATTATATTTTGTTAACCTTCCAGCTATTGACCAGTATAGTATTATATTTTGTTAACCATCCAGCTATTGGCCAGTATATTATTATATTTTGTTAACCATCCAGCTATTGGCCAGTATAGTATTATATTTTGTTAACCATCCAGCTATTGACCAGTATAGTATTATATTTTGTTAACCATCCAGCTATTGACCAGTAGAGTATTATATTTTGTTAACTGTCCAGCTATTGACCAGTATAGTATTATATTTTGTTAACCGTCCAGCTATTGACCAGTATAGTATTATATTTTGTTAACCATCCAGCTATGGGTCAGTATAGTATTATATTTTGTTAACCATCCAGCTATTGGCCAGTATAGTATTATATTTTGTTAACCATCCAGCTATTAACCAGTATAGTATTATATTTTGTTAACCGTCCAGCTATTGACCAGTATAGTATTATATTTTGTTAACCATCCAGCTATTGACCAGTAAAGTATTATATTTTGTTAACCGTCCAGCTATAGGTCAGTATAGTATTATATTTTGTTAACCATCCAGCTATTGACCAGTATAGTATTATATTTTTGTTAACCGTCCAGCTATTGACCAGTATAGTATTATATTGTGTTAACTGTCCAGCTATAGGTCAGTATAGTATTATATTTTGTTAACCATCCAGCTATTGACCAGTATAGTATTACATTTTGTTAACCGTCCAGCTATTGACCAGTATAGTATTATATTTTGTTAACCATCCAGCTATTAACCAGTAGAGTATTATATTTTGTTAACCATCCAGCTATTGGCCAGTAGAGTATTATATTTTGTTAACCATCCAGCTATTGACCAGTAGAGTATTATATTTTGTTAACCATCCAGCTATTGGCCAGTAGAGTATTATATTTTGTTAACCATCCAGCTATTGACCAGTATAGTATTATATTTTGTTAACCGTCCAGCTATTGGCTAGTATTGTATTATATTTTGTTAACCGTCCAGCTATTGGCCAGTATAGTATTATATTGTGTTAACCGTCCAGCTATAGGTCAGTATAGTATTATATTTTGTTAACCGTCCAGCTATTGACCAGTATAGTATTATATTTTGTTAACCATCCAGCTATTGGCCAGTATAGTATTATATTTTGTTAACCATCCAGCTATAGGTCAGTATAGTATTATATTTTGTTAACCGTCCAGCTATTGACCAGTATAGTATTATATTTTGTTAACCGTCCACCTATTGACCAGTATAGTATTATATTGTGTTAACTGTCCAGCTATAGGTCAGTATAGTATTATATTTTGTTAACCGTCCAACTATTGACCAGTATAGTATTATATTTTGTTAACCATCCAGCTATAGGTCAGTATACTATTATATTTTGTTAACCGTCCAGCTATTGGCCAGTATAGTATTATATTTTGTTAACCATCCAGCTATTGACCAGTATAGTATTATATTTTGTTAACCATCCAGCTATTGACCAGTAGAGTATTATATTTTGTTAACCGTCCAGCTATTGGCCAGTATAGTATTATATTTTGTTAACCATCCAGCTATTGGCAAGTATAGTATTATATTTTGTTAACCATCCAGCTATTGACCAGTATAGTATTATATTTTGTTAACCATCCAGCTATTGACCAGTATAGTATTATATTTTGTTAACCGTCCAGCTATTGACCAGTATAGTATTATATTTTGTTAACCATCCAGCTATTGACCAGTAAAGTACTATATTTTGTTAACCGTCCAGCTATTGACCAGTATAGTATTATATTTTGTTAACCGTCCAGCTATTGACCAGTATAGTATTATATTTTGTTAACCATCCAGCTATTGACCAGTAAAGTATTATATTGTGTTAACTGTCCAGCTAAAGGTCAGTATAGTATTATATTTTGTTAACCATCCAGCTATTGACCAGTATAGTATTATATTTTGTTAACCATCCAGCTATTGACCAGTATAGTATTATATTTTGTTAACCATCCAGCTATTGACCAGTATAGTATTATATTTTGTTAACCGTCCAGCTATTGGCAAGTATAGTATTATATTTTGTTAACCATCCAGCTATTGACCAGTATAGTATTATATTTTGTTAACCATCCACCTATTGACCAGTATAGCATTATATTTTGTTAACCGTCCAGCTATTGACCAGTATAGTATTATATTTTGTTAACCATCCAGCTATTGACCAGTAAAGTATTATATTGTGTTAACTGTCCAGCTATAGGTCAGTATAGTATTATATTTTGTTAACCATCCAGCTATTGACCAGTATAGTATTATATTTTGTTAACCGTCCAGCTATTGACCAGTATAGTATTATATTTTGTTAACCATCCAGCTATTAACCAGTAGAGTATTATATTTTGTTAACCATCCAGCTATTGGCCAGTAGAGTATTATATTTTGTTAACCATCCAGCTATTGACCAGTAGAGTATTATATTTTGTTAACCATCCAGCTATTGGCCAGTAGAGTATTATATTTTGTTAACCATCCAGCTATTGACCAGTATAGTATTATATTTTGTTAACCGTCCAGGTATTGGCTAGTATTGTATTATATTTTGTTAACCGTCCAGCTATTGGCCAGTATAGTATTATATTGTGTTAACCGTCCAGCTATAGGTCAGTATAGTATTATATTTTGTTAACCATCCAGCTATTGACCAGTATAGTATTATATTTTGTTAACCATCCAGCTATTGGCCAGTATAGTATTATATTTTGTTAACCATCCAGCTATAGGTCAGTATAGTATTATATTTTGTTAACCGTCCAGCTATTGACCAGTATAGTATTATATTTTGTTAACCGTCCACCTATTGACCAGTATAGTATTATATTGTGTTAACTGTCCAGCTATAGGTCAGTATAGTATTATATTTTGTTAACCGTCCAGCTATTGACCAGTAGAGTATTATATTTTGTTAACCGTCCAGCTTTTGACCAGTATAGTATTATATTTTGTTAACCGTCCAGCTATTGACCAGTATAGTATTATATTGTGTTAACTGTCCAGCTATAGGTCAGTAGAGTATTATATTTTGTTAACCATCCAGCTATTGACCAGTATAGTATTATATTTTGTTAACCGTCCAGCTATTGACCAGTATAGTATTATATTTTGTTAACCGTCCAACTATTGACCAGTATAGTATTATATTTTGTTAACCATCCACCTATAGGTCAGTATACTATTATATTTTGTTAACCGTCCAGCTATTGGCCAGTATAGTATTATATTTTGTTAACCATCCAGCTATTGACCAGTATAGTATTATATTTTGTTAACCATCCAGCTATTGGCCAGTAGAGTATTATATTTTGTTAACCGTCCAGCTATTGGCCAGTATAGTATTATATTTTGCTAACCATCCAGCTATTGGCAAGTATAGTATTATATTTTGTTAACCATCCAGCTATTGACCAGTATAGTATTATATTTTGTTAACCATCCAGCTATTGACCAGTATAGTATTATATTTTGTTAACCGTCCAGCTATTGACCAGTATAGTATTATATTTTGTTAACCATCCAGCTATAGGTCAGTATAGTATTATATTTTGGTAACCATCCAGCTATTGGCCAGTATAGTATTATATTTTGTTAACCATCCAGCTATTAACCAGTATAGTATTATATTTTGTTAACCGTCCAGCTATTGACCAGTATAGTATTATATTTTGTTAACCATCCAGCTATTGACCAGTAAAGTATTATATTTTGTTAACCGTCCAGCTATAGGTCAGTATAATATTATATTTTGTTAACCATCCAGCTATTGACCAGTATAGTATTATATTTTGTTAACCGTCCAACTATTGACCAGTATAGTATTATATTGTGTTAACTGTCCAGCTATAGGTCAGTATAGTATTATATTTTGTTAACCATCCAGCTATTGACCAGTATAGTATTATATTTTGTTAACCGTCCAGCTATTGACCAGTATAGTATTATATTTTGTTAACCATCCAGCTAATGACCAGTAAAGTATTATATTTTGTTAACCGTCCAGCTATAGGTCAGTATAGTATTATATTTTGTTAACCATCCAGCTATAGGTCAGTATAGTATTATATTTTGTTAACCATCCAGCTATTAACCAGTATAGTATTATATTTTGTTAACCGTCCAGCTATAGGTCAGTATAGTATTATATTTTGTTAACCATCCAGCTATTGACCAGTAAAGTATTATATTTTGTTAACCGTCCAGCTATAGGTCAGTATAGTATTATATTTTGTTAACCATCCAGCTATTGGCCAGTATAGTATTATATTTTGTTAACCATCCAGCTTTTGACCAGTAGAGTATTATATTTTGTTAACCATCCAGCTATAGGTCAGTATACTATTATATTTTGTTAACCGTCCAGCTATTGGCCAGTATAGTATTATATTTTGTTAACCATACAGCTATTGGCCAGTAGAGTATTATATTTTGTTAACCATCCAGCTATTGGCCAGTAGAGTATTATATTTTGTTAACCGTCCAGCTATTGGCCAGTATAGTATTATATTTTGTTAACCATCCAGCTATTGGCAAGTATATTATTATTATTTTGTTAACCATCCAGCTATTGACCAGTATAGTATTATATTTTGTTAACCATCCAGCTATTGACCAGTAGAGTATTATATTTTGTTAACCATCCAGCTATTGGCCAGTATAGTATTATATTTTGTTAACCATCCAGCTATTGGCCAGTATACTATTATATTTTGTTAACCGTCCAGCTATTGGCCAGTATAGTATTATATTTTGTTAACCATCCAGCTATTGACCAGTATAGTATTATATTTTGTTAACCATCCAGCTATTGACCAGTAGAGTATTATATTTTGTTAACCGTCCAGCTATTGGATAGTAGAGTATTATATTTTGTTAACCATCCAGCTATTGGCCAGTATACTATTATATTTTGTTAACCATCCAGCTATTGACCAGTATAGTATTATATTTTGTTAACCGTACAGCTATTGGCCAGTATAGTATTATATTTTGTTAACCATCCAGCTATTGGCCAGTATAGTATTATATTTTGTTAACCGTCCAGCTATTGGCCTGTATAGTATTATATTTTGTTAACCATCCAGCTATAGGTCAGTATAGTATTATATTTTGTTAACCATCCAGCTATTAACCAGTATAGTATTATATTTTGTTAACCATCCAGCTATTGGCCAGTATAGTATTATATTTTGTTAACCATCCAGCTATTGGCCAGTATAGTATTATATTTTGTTAACCGTCCAGCTATTGACCAGTATAGTATTATATTTTGTTAACCATCCAGCTATTGGCCAGTATAGTATTATATTTTGTTAACAGTCCAGCTATTGGCCAGTATAGTATTATATTTTGTTAGCCATCCAGCTATTGACCAGTATAGTATTATATTTTGTTAACCATCCAGCTATTGGCCAGTATAGTATTATAAGTTGTTAACCATCCAGCTATTGTCCAGTATAGTATTATATTTTGTTAACCATCCAGCTATTGACCAGTATAGTATTATATTTTGTTAACCATCCAGCTATTGGCCAGTAAAGTATTATATTTTGTTAACCATCCAGCTATTGGCCAGTATAGTATTATATTTTGTTAACCATCCAGCTATAGGTCAGTATAGTATTATATTTTGTTAACCGTCCAACTATTGACCAGTATAGTATTATATTTTGTTAACCATCCAGCTATAGGTCAGTATACTATTATATTTTGTTAACCGTCCAGCTATTGGCCAGTATAGTATTATATTTTGTTAACCATCCAGCTATTGACCAGTATAGTATTATATTTTGTTAACCATCCAGCTATTGGCCAGTAGAGTATTATATTTTGTTAACCGTCCAGCTATTGGCCAGTATAGTATTATATTTTGTTAACCATCCAGCTATTGGCAAGTATAGTATTATATTTTGTTAACCATCCAGCTATTGACCAGTATAGTATTATATTTTGTTAACCATCCAGCTATTGTCCAGTATAGTATTATATTTTGTTAACCGTCCAGCTATTGACCAGTATAGTATTATATTTTGTTAACCATCCAGCTATAGGTCAGTATAGTATTATATTTTGTTAACCATCCAGCTATTGGCCAGTATAGTATTAAATTTTGTTAACCATCCAGCTATTAACCAGTATAGTATTATATTTTGTTAACCGTCCAGCTATTGACCAGTATAGTATTATATTTTGTTAACCATCCAGCTATTGACCAGTAAAGTATTATATTTTGTTAACCGTCCAGCTATAGGTCAGTATAGTATTATATTTTGTTAACCATCCAGCTATTGACCAGTATAGTATTATATTTTGTTAACCGTCCAGCTATTGACCAGTATAGTATTATATTATGGTAACTGTCCAGCTATAGGTCAGTATAGTATTATATTTTGTTAACCATCCAGCTATTGACCAGTATAGTATTATATTTTGTTAACCGTCCAGCTATTGACCAGTATAGTATTATATTTTGTTAACCATCCAGCTATTAACCAGTAGAGTATTATATTTTGTTAACCATCCAGCTATTGGCCAGTAGAGTATTATATTTTGTTAACCATCCAGCTATTGACCAGTAGAGTATTATATTTTGTTAACCATCCAGCTATTGGCCAGTAGAGTATTATATTTTGTTAACCATCCAGCTATTGACCAGTATAGTATTATATTTTGTTAACCGTCCAGCTATTGGCTAGTATTGTATTATATTTTGTTAACCGTCCAGCTATTGGCCAGTATAGTATTATATTGTGTTAACCGTCCAGCTATAGGTCAGTATAGTATTATATTTTGTTAACCATCCAGCTATAGGTCAGTATAGTATTATATTTTGTTAACCATCCAGCTATTGGCTAGTATTGTATTACATTTTGTTAACCATCCAGCTATTGGCCAGTATAGTATTATATTTTGTTAACCATCCAGCTATAGGTCAGTATAGTATTATATTTTGTTAACCGTCCACCTATTGACCAGTATAGTATTATATTGTGTTAACTGTCCAGCTATAGGTCAGTATAGTATTATATTTTGTTAACCATCCAGCTATTGACCAGTAGAGTATTATATTTTGTTAACAGTCCAGCTTTTGACCAGTATAGTATTATATTTTGTTAACCGTCCAGCTATTGACCAGTATAGTATTATATTGTGTTAACTGTCCAGCTATAGGTCAGTAGAGTATTATATTTTGTTAACCATCCAGCTATTGACCAGTATAGTATTATATTTTGTTAACCGTCCAGCTATTGACCAGTATAGTATTATATTTTGTTAACCGTCCAACTATTGACCAGTATAGTATTATATTTTGTTAACCATCCACCTATAGGTCAGTATACTATTATATTTTGTTAACCGTCCAGCTATTGGCCAGTATAGTATTATATTTTGTTAACCATCCAGCTATTGACCAGTATAGTATTATATTTTGTTAACCATCCAGCTATTGGCCAGTAGAGTATTATATTTTGTTAATCGTCCAGCTATTGGCCAGTATAGTATTATATTTTGCTAACCATCCAGCTATTGGCAAGTATAGTATTATATTTTGTTAACCATCCAGCTATTGACCAGTATAGTATTATATTTTGTTAACCATCCAGCTATTGGCCAGTATAGTATTATATTTTGTTAACCATCCAGCTATTGGCCAGTATAGTATTATATTTTGTTAACCATCCAGCTATTGACCAGTATAGTATTATATTTTGTTAACCATCCAGCTATTGACCAGTAGAGTATTATATTTTGTTAACCATCCAGCTATTGGCCAGTATAGTATTATATTTTGTTAACCATCCAGCTATTGGCCAGTATACTATTATATTTTGTTAACCGTCCAGCTATTGGCCAGTATAGTATTATATTTTGTTAACCATCCAGCTATTGACCAGTATAGTATTATATTTTGTTAACCATCCAGCTATTGACCAGTAGAGTATTATATTTTGTTAACCGTCCAGCTATTGGATAGTATAGTATTATATTTTGTTAACCATCCAGCTATTGGCCAGTATACTATTATATTTTGTTAACCATCCAGCTATTGACCAGTATAGTATTATATTTTGTTAACCGTACAGCTATTGGCCAGTATAGTATTATATTTTGTTAACCATCCAGCTATTGGCCAGTATAGTATTATATTTTGTTAACCGTCCAGCTATTGGCCTGTATAGTATTATATTTTGTTAACCATCCAGCTATAGGTCAGTATAGTATTATATTTTGTTAACCATCCAGCTATTAACCAGTATAGTATTATATTTTGTTAACCATCCAGCTATTGGCCAGTATAGTATTATATTTTGTTAACCATCCAGCTATTGGCCAGTATAGTATTATATTTTGTTAACCGTCCAGCTATTGACCAGTATAGTATTATATTTTGTTAACCGTCCAGCTATTGGCCAGTATAGTATTATATTTTGTTAACAGTCCAGCTATTGGCCAGTATAGTATTATATTTTGTTAGCCATCCAGCTATTGACCAGTATAGTATTATATTTTGTTAACCATCCAGCTATTGGCCAGTATAGTATTATAAGTTGTTAACCATCCAGCTATTGGCCAGTATAGTATTATATTTTGTTAACCATCCAGCTATTGACCAGTATAGTATTATATTTTGTTAACCATCCAGCTATTGGCCAGTAAAGTATTATATTTTGTTAACCATCCAGCTATTGGCCAGTATAGTATTATATTTTGTTAACCATCCAGCTATAGGTCATTATAGTATTATATTTTGTTAACCATCCAGCTATTGACCAGTATAGTATTATATTGTGTTAACCATCCAGTTATTGGCCAGTATAGTATTATATTTTGTTAACCATCCAGCTATTGACCAGTATAGTATTATATTTTGTTAACCATCCAGCTATTGGCCAGTATAGTATTATATTTTGTTAACCATCCAGCTATTGACCAGTATAGTATTATATTTTGTTAACCATCCAGCTATTGGCCAGTATATTATTATATTTTGTTAACCATCCAGCTATTGGCCAGTATAGTATTATATTTTGTTAACCATCCAGCTATTGACCAGTATAGTATTATATTTTGTTAACCATCCAGCTATTGACCAGTAAAGTATTATATTTTGTTAACTGTCCAGCTATTGACCAGTAGAGTATTATATTTTGTTAACCATCCAGCTATTGGCCAGTATAGTATTATATTTTGTTAACCATCCAGCTATTGGCCAGTATAGTATTATATTTTGTTAACCATCCAGCTATTGGCCAGTAAAGTATTAAATTTTGTTAACCATCCAGCTATAGGTCAGTATAGTATTATATTTTGTTAACCATCCAGCTATTGACCAGTATAGTATTATATTTTGTTAACCATCCAGCTATTGACCAGTAGAGTATTATATTTTGTTAACCATCCAGCTATTGACCAGTATAGTATTATATTTTGTTAACCATCCAGCTATTGACCAGTATAGTATTATATTTTGTTAACCATCCAGCTATTGACCAGTATAGTATTATATTTTGTTAACCGTCCAGCTATAGGTCAGTATAGTATTATATTTTGTTAACCGTCCAGCTATTGGCCAGTATAGCATTATATTTTGTTAACCATCCAGCTATTGGCCAGTATAGTATTATATTTTGTTAACCGTCCAGCTATTGACCAGTATAGTATTATATTTTGTTAACCATCCAGCTATTGACCAGTAGAGTATTATATTTTGTTAACCGTCCAGCTATTGGCCAGTATAGTATTATATTTTGTTAACCAACCAGCTATTGGCCAGTATAGTATTATATTTTGTTAACCATCCAGCTATAGGTCAGTATAGTATTATATTTTGTTAACCGTCCAGCTATTAACCAGTATAGTATTATATTTTGTTAACCATCCAGCTATTGGCCAGTATAGTATTATATTTTGTTAACCATCCAGCTATTGGCCAGTATAGTATTATATTTTGTTAACCGTCCAGCTATTGACCAGTATAGTATTATATTTTGTTAACCATCCAGCTATTGGCCAGTATAGTATTATATTTTGTTAACAGTCCAGCTATTGGCCAGTATAGTATTATATTTTGTTAGCCATCCAGCTATTGACCAGTATAGTATTATATTTTGTTAACCATCCAGCTATTGGCCAGTATAGTATTATATGTTGTTAACCATCCAGCTATTGGCCAGTATAGTATTATATTTTGTTAACCATCCAGCTATTGACCAGTATAGTATTATATTTTGTTAACCATCCAGCTATTGGCCAGTAAAGTATTATATTTTGTTAACCATCCAGCTATTGGCCAGTATAGTATTATATTTTGTTAACCATCCAGCTATAGGTCAGTATAGTATTATATTTTGTTAACCATCCAGCTATTGGCCAGTAGAGTATTATATTTTGTTAACCATCCAGCTATTGACCAGTATAGTATTATATTTTGTTAACCATTCAGCTATTGGCCAGTAGAGTATTATATTTTGTTAACCATCCAGCTATTGACCAGTATAGTATTATATTTTGTTAACCGTCCAGCTATTGGCTAGTATTGTATTATATTTTGTTAACCGTCCAGCTATTGGCCAGTATAGTATTACATTGTGTTAACCGTCCAGCTATAGGTCAGTATAGTATTATATTTTGTTAACCATCCAGCTATTGACCAGTATAGTATTATATTTTGTTAACCATCCAGCTATTGGCCAGTATAGTATTATATTTTGTTAACCATCCAGCTATAGGTCAGTATAGTATTATATTTTGTTAACCGTCCAGCTATTGACCAGTATAGTATTATATTTTGTTAACCGTCCACCTATTGACCAGTATAGTATTATATTGTGTTAACTGTCCAGCTACAGGTCAGTATAGTATTATATTTTGTTAACCGTCCAGCTATTGACCAGTAGAGTATTATATTTTGTTAACCGTCCAGCTATTGACCAGTATAGTATTATATTTTGTTAACCGTCCAGCTATTGACCAGTATAGTATTATATTGTGTTAACTGTCCAGCTATAGGTCAGTAGAGTATTATATTTTGTTAACCATCCAGCTATTGACCAGTATAGTATTATATTTTGTTAACCGTCCAGCTATTGACCAGTATAGTATTATATTTTGTTAACCGTCCAACTATTGACCAGTATAGTATTATATTTTGTTAACCATCCAGCTATAGGTCAGTATACTATTATATTTTGTTAACCGTCCAGCTATTGGCCAGTATAGTATTATATTTTGTTAACCATCCAGCTATTGACCAGTATAGTATTATATTTTGTTAACCATCCAGCTATTGGCCAGTAGAGTATTATATTTTGTTAACCGTCCAGCTATTGGCCAGTATAGTATTATATTTTGCTAACCATCCAGCTATTGGCAAGTATAGTATTATATTTTGTTAACCATCCAGCTATAGGTCAGTATAGTATTATATTTTGTTAACCGTCCAGCTATTGACCAGTATAGTATTATATTTTGTTAACCGTCCACCTATTGACCAGTATAGTATTATATTGTGTTAACTGTCCAGCTATAGGTCAGTATAGTATTATATTTTGTTAACCGTCCAGCTATTGACCAGTAGAGTATTATATTTTGTTAACCGTCCAGCTATTGACCAGTATTGTATTATATTTTGTTAACCGTCCAGCTATTGACCAGTATAGTATTATATTGTGTTAACTGTCCAGCTATAGGTCAGTAGAGTATTAGATTTTGTTAACCATCCAGCTATTGACCAGTATAGTATTATATTTTGTTAACCGTCCAGCTATTGACCAGTATAGTATTATATTTTGTTAACCGTCCAACTATTGACCAGTATAGTATTATATTTTGTTAACCATCCAGCTATAGGTCAGTATACTATTATATTTTGTTAACCGTCCAGCTATTGGCCAGTATAGTATTATATTTTGTTAACCATCCAGCTATTGACCAGTATAGTATTATATTTTGTTAACCATCCAGCTATTGGCCAGTAGAGTATTATATTTTGTTAACCGTCCAGCTATTGGCCAGTATAGTATTATATTTTGCTAACCATCCAGCTATTGGCAAGTATAGTATTATATTTTGTTAACCATCCAGCTATTGACCAGTATAGTATTATATTTTGTTAACCATCCAGCTATTGACCAGTATAGTATTATATTTTGTTAACCGTCCAGCTATTGGCCAGTATAGTATTATATTTTGTTAACCATCCAGCTATAGGTCAGTATAGTATTATATTTTGGTAACCATCCAGCTATTGGCCAGTATAGTATTATATTTTGTTAACCATCCAGCTATTAACCAGTATAGTATTATATTTTGTTAACCGTCCAGCTATTGACCAGTATAGTATTATATTTTGTTAACCATTCAGCTATTGACCAGTAAAGTATTATATTTTGTTAACCGTCCAGCTATAGGTCAGTATAATATTATATTTTGTTAACCATCCAGCTATTGACCAGTATAGTATTATATTTTGTTAACCGTCCAGCTATTGACCAGTATAGTATTATATTGTGTTAACTGTCCAGCTATAGGTCAGTATAGTATTATATTTTGTTAACCATCCAGCTATTGACCAGTATAGTATTATATTTTGTTAACCGTCCAGCTATTGACCAGTATAGTATTATATTTTGTTAACCATCCAGCTAATGACCAGTATAGTATTATATTTTGTTAACCGTCCAGCTATAGGTCAGTATAGTATTATATTTTGTTAACCATCCAGCTATAGGTCAGTATAGTATTATATTTTGTTAACCATCCAGCTATTAACCAGTATAGTATTATATTTTGTTAACCGTCCAGCTATAGGTCAGTATAGTATTATATTTTGTTAACCGTCCAGCTATTGACCAGTAAAGTATTATATTTTGTTAACCGTCCAGCTATAGGTCAGTATAGTATTATATTTTGTTAACCATCCAGCTATTGGCCAGTATAGTATTATATTTTGTTAACCATCCAGCTATTGACCAGTAGAGTATTATATTTTGTTAACCATCCAGCTATAGGTCAGTATACTATTATATTTTGTTAACCGTCCAGCTATTGGCCAGTATAGTATTATATTTTGTTAACCGTCCAGCTATTGACCAGTATAGTATTATATTTTGTTAACCGTCCAACTATTGACCAGTATAGTATTATATTTTGTTAACCATCCAGCTATAGGTCAGTATACTATTATATTTTGTTAACCGTCCAGCTATTGGCCAGTATAGTATTATATTTTGTTAACCATCCAGCTATTGACCAGTATAGTATTATATTTTGTTAACCATCCAGCTATTGGCCAGTAGAGTATTATATTTTGTTAACCGTCCAGCTATTGGCCAGTATAGTATTATATTTTGCTAACCATCCAGCTATTGGCAAGTATAGTATTATATTTTGTTAACCATCCAGCTATAGGTCAGTATAGTATTATATTTTGTTAACCGTCCAGCTATTGACCAGTATAGTATTATATTTTGTTAACCGTCCACCTATTGACCAGTATAGTATTATATTGTGTTAACTGTCCAGCTATAGGTCAGTATAGTATTATATTTTGTTAACCGTCCAGCTATTGACCAGTAGAGTATTATATTTTGTTAACCGTCCAGCTATTGACCAGTATTGTATTATATTTTGTTAACCGTCCAGCTATTGACCAGTATAGTATTATATTGTGTTAACTGTCCAGCTATAGGTCAGTAGAGTATTAGATTTTGTTAACCATCCAGCTATTGACCAGTATAGTATTATATTTTGTTAACCGTCCAGCTATTGACCAGTATAGTATTATATTTTGTTAACCGTCCAACTATTGACCAGTATAGTATTATATTTTGTTAACCATCCAGCTATAGGTCAGTATACTATTATATTTTGTTAACCGTCCAGCTATTGGCCAGTATAGTATTATATTTTGTTAACCATCCAGCTATTGACCAGTATAGTATTATATTTTGTTAACCATCCAGCTATTGGCCAGTAGAGTATTATATTTTGTTAACCGTCCAGCTATTGGCCAGTATAGTATTATATTTTGCTAACCATCCAGCTATTGGCAAGTATAGTATTATATTTTGTTAACCATCCAGCTATTGACCAGTATAGTATTATATTTTGTTAACCATCCAGCTATTGACCAGTATAGTATTATATTTTGTTAACCGTCCAGCTATTGGCCAGTATAGTATTATATTTTGTTAACCATCCAGCTATAGGTCAGTATAGTATTATATTTTGGTAACCATCCAGCTATTGGCCAGTATAGTATTATATTTTGTTAACCATCCAGCTATTAACCAGTATAGTATTATATTTTGTTAACCGTCCAGCTATTGACCAGTATAGTATTATATTTTGTTAACCATTCAGCTATTGACCAGTAAAGTATTATATTTTGTTAACCGTCCAGCTATAGGTCAGTATAATATTATATTTTGTTAACCATCCAGCTATTGACCAGTATAGTATTATATTTTGTTAACCGTCCAGCTATTGACCAGTATAGTATTATATTGTGTTAACTGTCCAGCTATAGGTCAGTATAGTATTATATTTTGTTAACCATCCAGCTATTGACCAGTATAGTATTATATTTTGTTAACCGTCCAGCTATTGACCAGTATAGTATTATATTTTGTTAACCATCCAGCTAATGACCAGTATAGTATTATATTTTGTTAACCGTCCAGCTATAGGTCAGTATAGTATTATATTTTGTTAACCATCCAGCTATAGGTCAGTATAGTATTATATTTTGTTAACCATCCAGCTATTAACCAGTATAGTATTATATTTTGTTAACCGTCCAGCTATAGGTCAGTATAGTATTATATTTTGTTAACCGTCCAGCTATTGACCAGTAAAGTATTATATTTTGTTAACCGTCCAGCTATAGGTCAGTATAGTATTATATTTTGTTAACCATCCAGCTATTGGCCAGTATAGTATTATATTTTGTTAACCATCCAGCTATTGACCAGTAGAGTATTATATTTTGTTAACCATCCAGCTATAGGTCAGTATACTATTATATTTTGTTAACCGTCCAGCTATTGGCCAGTATAGTATTATATTTTGTTAACCATCCAGCTATTGGCCAGTAGAGTATTATATTTTGTTAACCATCCAGCTATTGGCCAGTAGAGTATTATATTTTGTTAACCGTCCAGCTATTGGCCAGTATAGTATTATATTTTGTTAACCATCCAGCTATTGGCAAGTATATTATTATTATTTTGTTAACCATCCAGCTATTGACCAGTATAGTATTATATTTTGTTAACCATCCAGCTATTGACCAGTAGAGTATTATATTTTGTTAACCGTCCAGCTATTGACCAGTATTGTATTATATTTTGTTAACCGTCCAGCTATTGACCAGTATAGTATTATATTGTGCTAACTGTCCAGCTATAGGTCAGTAGAGTATTAGATTTTGTTAACCATCCAGCTATTGACCAGTATAGTATTATATTTTGTTAACCGTCCAGCTATTGACCAGTATAGTATTATATTTTGTTAACCGTCCAACTATTGACCAGTATAGTATTATATTTTGTTAACCATCCAGCTATAGGTCAGTATACTATTATATTTTGTTAACCGTCCAGCTATTGGCCAGTATAGTATTATATTTTGTTAACCATCCAGCTATTGACCAGTATAGTATTATATTTTGTTAACCATCCAGCTATTGGCCAGTAGAGTATTATATTTTGTTAACCGTCCAGCTATTGGCCAGTATAGTATTATATTTTGCTAACCATCCAGCTATTGGCAAGTATAGTATTATATTTTGTTAACCATCCAGCTATTGACCAGTATAGTATTATATTTTGTTAACCATCCAGCTATTGACCAGTATAGTATTATATTTTGTTAACCGTCCAGCTATTGGCCAGTATAGTATTATATTTTGTTAACCATCCAGCTATAGGTCAGTATAGTATTATATTTTGGTAACCATCCAGCTATTGGCCAGTATAGTATTATATTTTGTTAACCATCCAGCTATTAACCAGTATAGTATTATATTTTGTTAACCGTCCAGCTATTGACCAGTATAGTATTATATTTTGTTAACCATTCAGCTATTGACCAGTAAAGTATTATATTTTGTTAACCGTCCAGCTATAGGTCAGTATAATATTATATTTTGTTAACCATCCAGCTATTGACCAGTATAGTATTATATTTTGTTAACCGTCCAGCTATTGACCAGTGTAGTATTATATTGTGTTAACTGTCCAGCTATAGGTCAGTATAGTATTATATTTTGTTAACCATCCAGCTATTGACCAGTATAGTATTATATTTTGTTAACCGTCCAGCTATTGACCAGTATAGTATTATATTTTGTTAACCATCCAGCTAATGACCAGTATAGTATTATATTTTGTTAACCGTCCAGCTATAGGTCAGTATAGTATTATATTTTGTTAACCATCCAGCTATAGGTCAGTATAGTATTATATTTTGTTAACCATCCAGCTATTAACCAGTATAGTATTATATTTTGTTAACCGTCCAGCTATAGGTCAGTATAGTATTATATTTTGTTAACCGTCCAGCTATTGACCAGTAAAGTATTATATTTTGTTAACCGTCCAGCTATAGGTCAGTATAGTATTATATTTTGTTAACCATCCAGCTATTGGCCAGTATAGTATTATATTTTGTTAACCATCCAGCTATTGACCAGTAGAGTATTATATTTTGTTAACCATCCAGCTATAGGTCAGTATACTATTATATTTTGTTAACCGTCCAGCTATTGGCCAGTATAGTATTATATTTTGTTAACCATCCAGCTATTGGCCAGTAGAGTATTATATTTTGTTAACCATCCAGCTATTGGCCAGTAGAGTATTATATTTTGTTAACCGTCCAGCTATTGGCCAGTATAGTATTATATTTTGTTAACCATCCAGCTATTGGCAAGTATATTATTATTATTTTGTTAACCATCCAGCTATTGACCAGTATAGTATTATATTTTGTTAACCATCCAGCTATTGACCAGTAGAGTATTATATTTTGTTAACCATCCAGCTATTGGCCAGTATAGTATTATATTTTGTTAACCATCCAGCTATTGGCCAGTATACTATTATATTTTGTTAACCGTCCAGCTATTGGCCAGTATAGTATTATATTTTGTTAACCATCCAGCTATTGACCAGTATAGTATTATATTTTGTTAACCATCCAGCTATTGACCAGTAGAGTATTATATTTTGTTAACCGTCCAGCTATTGGATAGTATAGTATTATATTTTGTTAACCATCCAGCTATTGGCCAGTATACTATTATATTTTGTTAACCATCCAGCTATTGACCAGTATAGTATTATATTTTGTTAACCGTCCAGCTATTGGCCAGTATAGTATTATATTTTGTTAACCATCCAGCTATTGGCCAGTATAGTATTATATTTTGTTAACCGTCCAGCTATTGGCCTGTATAGTATTATATTTTGTTAACCTTCCAGCTATAGGTCAGTATAGTATTATATTTTGTTAACCATCCAGCTATTAACCAGTATAGTATTATATTTTGTTAACCATCCAGCTATTGGCCAGTATAGTATTATATTTTGTTAACCATCCAGCTATTGGCCAGTATAGTATTATATTTTGTTAGCCATCCAGCTATTGACCAGTATAGTATTATATTTTGTTAACCATCCAGCTATTGGCCAGTATAGTATTATATGTTGTTAACCATCCAGCTATAGGTCAGTATAGTATTATATTTTGTTAACCGTCCAGCTATTGGCCAGTATAGTATTATATTTTGTTAACCATCCAGCTATTGGCCAGTATAGTATTATATTTTGTTAACCGTCCAGCTATTGACCAGTATAGTATTATATTTTGTTAACCATCCAGCTATTGGCCAGTATAGTATTATATTTTGTTAACAGTCCAGCTATTGGCCAGTATAGTATTATATTTTGTTAGCCATCCAGCTATTGACCAGTATAGTATTATATTTTGTTAACCATCCAGCTATTGGCCAGTATAGTATTATATGTTGTTAACCATCCAGCTATTGGCCAGTATAGTATTATATTTTGTTAACCATCCAGCTATTGGCCAGTATAGTATTATATTTTGTTAACCATCCAGCTATTGACCAGTATAGTATTATATTTTGTTAACCATCCAGCTATTGGCCAGTAAAGTATTATATTTTGTTAACCATCCAGCTATTGGCCAGTATAGTATTATATTTTGTTAACCATCCAGCTATAGGTCAGTATAGTATTATATTTTGTTAACCATCCAGCTATTGGCCAGTAGAGTATTATATTTTGTTAACCATCCAGCTATTGACCAGTATAGTATTATATTTTGTTAACCATTCAGCTATTGGCCAGTAGAGTATTATATTTTGTTAACCATCCAGCTATTGACCAGTATAGTATTATATTTTGTTAACCGTCCAGCTATTGGCTAGTATTGTATTACATTGTGTTAACCGTCCAGCTATAGGTCAGTATAGTATTATATTTTGTTAACCGTCCAGCTATTGACCAGTATAGTATTATATTTTGTTAACCATCCAGCTATTGGCCAGTATAGTATTATATTTTGTTAACCATCCAGCTATAGGTCAGTATAGTATTATATTTTGTTAACCGTCCAGCTATTGACCAGTATAGTATTATATTTTGTTAACCGTCCACCTATTGACCAGTATAGTATTATATTGTGTTAACTGTCCAGCTATAGGTCAGTATAGTATTATATTTTGTTAACCGTCCAGCTATTGACCAGTAGAGTATTATATTTTGTTAACCGTCCAGCTATTGACCAGTATAGTATTATATTTTGTTAACCGTCCAGCTATTGACCAGTATAGTATTATATTGTGTTAACTGTCCAGCTATAGGTCAGTAGAGTATTATATTTTGTTAACCATCCAGCTATTGACCAGTATAGTATTATATTTTGTTAACCGTCCAGCTATTGACCAGTATAGTATTATATTTTGTTAACCGTCCAACTATTGACCAGTATAGTATTATATTTTGTTAACCATCCAGCTATAGGTCAGTATACTATTATATTTTGTTAACCGTCCAGCTATTGGCCAGTATAGTATTATATTTTGTTAACCATCCAGCTATTGACCAGTATAGTATTATTATTTTGTTAACCATCCAGCTATTGACCAGTATAGTATTATATTTTGTTAACCATCCAGCTATTGACCAGTAGAGTATTATATTTTGTTAACCGTCCAGCTATTGACCAGTATTGTATTATATTTTGTTAACCGTCCAGCTATTGACCAGTATAGTATTATATTGTGTTAACTGTCCAGCTATAGGTCAGTAGAGTATTAGATTTTGTTAACCATCCAGCTATTGACCAGTATAGTATTATATTTTGTTAACCGTCCAGCTATTGACCAGTATAGTATTATATTTTGTTAACCGTCCAACTATTGACCAGTATAGTATTATATTTTGTTAACCATCCAGCTATAGGTCAGTATACTATTATATTTTGTTAACCGTCCAGCTATTGGCCAGTATAGTATTATATTTTGTTAACCATCCAGCTATTGACCAGTATAGTATTATATTTTGTTAACCATCCAGCTATTGGCCAGTAGAGTATTATATTTTGTTAACCGTCCAGCTATTGGCCAGTATAGTATTATATTTTGCTAACCATCCAGCTATTGGCAAGTATAGTATTATATTTTGTTAACCATCCAGCTATTGACCAGTATAGTATTATATTTTGTTAACCATCCAGCTATTGACCAGTATAGTATTATATTTTGTTAACCGTCCAGCTATTGGCCAGTATAGTATTATATTTTGTTAACCATCCAGCTATAGGTCAGTATAGTATTATATTTTGGTAACCATCCAGCTATTGGCCAGTATAGTATTATATTTTGTTAACCATCCAGCTATTAACCAGTATAGTATTATATTTTGTTAACCGTCCAGCTATTGACCAGTATAGTATTATATTTTGTTAACCATTCAGCTATTGACCAGTAAAGTATTATATTTTGTTAACCGTCCAGCTATAGGTCAGTATAATATTATATTTTGTTAACCATCCAGCTATTGACCAGTATAGTATTATATTTTGTTAACCGTCCAGCTATTGACCAGTATAGTATTATATTGTGTTAACTGTCCAGCTATAGGTCAGTATAGTATTATATTTTGTTAACCATCCAGCTATTGACCAGTATAGTATTATATTTTGTTAACCGTCCAGCTATTGACCAGTATAGTATTATATTTTGTTAACCATCCAGCTAATGACCAGTATAGTATTATATTTTGTTAACCGTCCAGCTATAGGTCAGTATAGTATTATATTTTGTTAACCATCCAGCTATAGGTCAGTATAGTATTATATTTTGTTAACCATCCAGCTATTAACCAGTATAGTATTATATTTTGTTAACCGTCCAGCTATAGGTCAGTATAGTATTATATTTTGTTAACCGTCCAGCTATTGACCAGTAAAGTATTATATTTTGTTAACCGTCCAGCTATAGGTCAGTATAGTATTATATTTTGTTAACCATCCAGCTATTGGCCAGTATAGTATTATATTTTGTTAACCATCCAGCTATTGACCAGTAGAGTATTATATTTTGTTAACCATCCAGCTATAGGTCAGTATACTATTATATTTTGTTAACCGTCCAGCTATTGGCCAGTATAGTATTATATTTTGTTAACCATCCAGCTATTGGCCAGTAGAGTATTATATTTTGTTAACCATCCAGCTATTGGCCAGTAGAGTATTATATTTTGTTAACCGTCCAGCTATTGGCCAGTATAGTATTATATTTTGTTAACCATCCAGCTATTGGCAAGTATATTATTATTATTTTGTTAACCATCCAGCTATTGACCAGTATAGTATTATATTTTGTTAACCATCCAGCTATTGACCAGTAGAGTATTATATTTTGTTAACCATCCAGCTATTGGCCAGTATAGTATTATATTTTGTTAACCATCCAGCTATTGGCCAGTATACTATTATATTTTGTTAACCGTCCAGCTATTGGCCAGTATAGTATTATATTTTGTTAACCATCCAGCTATTGACCAGTATAGTATTATATTTTGTTAACCATCCAGCTATTGACCAGTAGAGTATTATATTTTGTTAACCGTCCAGCTATTGGATAGTATAGTATTATATTTTGTTAACCATCCAGCTATTGGCCAGTATACTATTATATTTTGTTAACCATCCAGCTATTGACCAGTATAGTATTATATTTTGTTAACCGTCCAGCTATTGGCCAGTATAGTATTATATTTTGTTAACCATCCAGCTATTGGCCAGTATAGTATTATATTTTGTTAACCGTCCAGCTATTGGCCTGTATAGTATTATATTTTATTAACCATCCAGCTATAGGTCAGTATAGTATTATATTTTGTTAACCATCCAGCTATTAACCAGTATAGTATTATATTTTGTTAACCATCCAGCTATTGGCCAGTATAGTATTATATTTTGTTAACCATCCAGCTATTGGCCAGTATAGTATTATATTTTGTTAGCCATCCAGCTATTGACCAGTATAGTATTATATTTTGTTAACCATCCAGCTATTGGCCAGTATAGTATTATATGTTGTTAACCATCCAGCTATAGGTCAGTATAGTATTATATTTTGTTAACCGTCCAGCTATTAACCAGTATAGTATTATATTTTGTTAACCATCCAGCTATTGGCCAGTATAGTATTATATTTTGTTAACCATCCAGCTATTGGCCAGTATAGTATTATATTTTGTTAACCGTCCAGCTATTGACCAGTATAGTATTATATTTTGTTAACCATCCAGCTATTGGCCAGTATAGTATTATATTTTGTTAACAGTCCAGCTATTGGCCAGTATAGTATTATATTTTGTTAGCCATCCAGCTATTGACCAGTATAGTATTATATTTTGTTAACCATCCAGCTATTGGCCAGTATAGTATTATATGTTGTTAACCATCCAGCTATTGGCCAGTATAGTATTATATTTTGTTAACCATCCAGCTATTGGCCAGTATAGTATTATATTTTGTTAACCATCCAGCTATTGACCAGTATAGTATTATATTTTGTTAACCATCCAGCTATTGGCCAGTAAAGTATTATATTTTGTTAACCATCCAGCTATTGGCCAGTATAGTATTATATTTTGTTAACCATCCAGCTATAGGTCAGTATAGTATTATATTTTGTTAACCATCCAGCTATTGGCCAGTAGAGTATTATATTTTGTTAACCATCCAGCTATTGACCAGTATAGTATTATATTTTGTTAACCATTCAGCTATTGGCCAGTAGAGTATTATATTTTGTTAACCATCCAGCTATTGACCAGTATAGTATTATATTTTGTTAACCGTCCAGCTATTGGCTAGTATTGTATTACATTGTGTTAACCGTCCAGCTATAGGTCAGTATAGTATTATATTTTGTTAACCGTCCAGCTATTGACCAGTATAGTATTATATTTTGTTAACCATCCAGCTATTGGCCAGTATAGTATTATATTTTGTTAACCATCCAGCTATAGGTCAGTATAGTATTATATTTTGTTAACCGTCCAGCTATTGACCAGTATAGTATTATATTTTGTTAACCGTCCACCTATTGACCAGTATAGTATTATATTGTGTTAACTGTCCAGCTATAGGTCAGTATAGTATTATATTTTGTTAACCGTCCAGCTATTGACCAGTAGAGTATTATATTTTGTTAACCGTCCAGCTATTGACCAGTATAGTATTATATTTTGTTAACCGTCCAGCTATTGACCAGTATAGTATTATATTGTGTTAACTGTCCAGCTATAGGTCAGTAGAGTATTATATTTTGTTAACCATCCAGCTATTGACCAGTATAGTATTATATTTTGTTAACCGTCCAGCTATTGACCAGTATAGTATTATATTTTGTTAACCGTCCAACTATTGACCAGTATAGTATTATATTTTGTTAACCATCCAGCTATAGGTCAGTATACTATTATATTTTGTTAACCGTCCAGCTATTGGCCAGTATAGTATTATATTTTGTTAACCATCCAGCTATTGACCAGTATAGTATTATATTTTGTTAACCATCCAGCTATTGGCCAGTAGAGTATTATATTTTGTTAACCGTCCAGCTATTGGCCTGTATAGTATTATATTTTGCTAACCATCCAGCTATTGGCAAGTATAGTATTATATTTTGTTAACCATCCAGCTATAGGTCAGTATAGTATTATATTTTGTTAACCGTCCAGCTACTGACCAGTATAGTATTATATTTTGTTAACCGTCCACCTATTGACCAGTATAGTATTATATTGTGTTATCTGTCCAGCTATAGGTCAGTATAGTATTATATTTTGTTAACCGTCCAGCTATTGACCAGTAGAGTATTATATTTTGTTAACCGTCCAGCTATTGACCAGTATAGTATTATATTTTGTTAACCGTCCAGCTATTGACCAGTATAGTATTATATTGTGTTAACTGTCCAGCTATAGGTCAGTAGAGTATTATATTTTGTTAACCATCCAGCTATTGACCAGTATAGTATTATATTTTGTTAACCGTCCAGCTATTGACCAGTATAGTATTATATTTTGTTAACCGTCCAACTATTGACCAGTATAGTATTATATTTTGTTAACCATCCAGCTATAGGTCAGTATACTATTATATTTTGTTAACCGTCCAGCTATTGGCCAGTATAGTATTATATTTTGTTAACCATCCAGCTATTGACCAGTATAGTATTATATTTTGTTAACCATCCAGCTATTGGCCAGTAGAGTATTATATTTTGTTAACCGTCCAGCTATTGGCCTGTATAGTATTATATTTTGCTAACCATCCAGCTATTGGCAAGTATAGTATTATATTTTGTTAACCATCCAGCTATAGGTCAGTATAGTATTATATTTTGTTAACCGTCCAGCTATTGACCAGTATAGTATTATATTTTGTTAACCGTCCACCTATTGACCAGTATAGTATTATATTGTGTTAACTGTCCAGCTATAGGTCAGTATAGTATTATATTTTGTTAACCGTCCAGCTATTGACCAGTAGAGTATTATATTTTGTTAACCGTCCAGCTATTGACCAGTATAGTATTATATTTTGTTAACCGTCCAGCTATTGACCAGTATAGTATTATATTGTGTTAACTGTCCAGCTATAGGTCAGTAGAGTATTATATTTTGTTAACCATCCAGCTATTGACCAGTATAGTATTATATTTTGTTAACCGTCCAGCTATTGACCAGTATAGTATTATATTTTGTTAACCGTCCAACTATTGACCAGTATAGTATTATATTTTGTTAACCATCCAGCTATAGGTCAGTATACTATTATATTTTGTTAACCGTCCAGCTATTGGCCAGTATAGTATTATATTTTGTTAACCATCCAGCTATTGACCAGTATAGTATTATATTTTGTTAACCATCCAGCTATTGGCCAGTAGAGTATTATATTTTGTTAACCGTCCAGCTATTGGCCAGTATAGTATTATATTTTGCTAACCATCCAGCTATTGGCAAGTATAGTATTATATTTTGTTAACCATCCAGCTATTGACCAGTATAGTATTATATTTTGTTAACCATCCAGCTATTGACCAGTATAGTATTATATTTTGTTAACCGTCCAGCTATTGGCCAGTATAGTATTATATTTTGTTAACCATCCAGCTATAGGTCAGTATAGTATTATATTTTGGTAACCATCCAGCTATTGGCCAGTATAGTATTATATTTTGTTAACCATCCAGCTATTAACCAGTATAGTATTATATTTTGTTAACCGTCCAGCTATTGACCAGTATAGTATTATATTTTGTTAACCATTCAGCTATTGACCAGTAAAGTATTATATTTTGTTAACCGTCCAGCTATAGGTCAGTATAATATTATATTTTGTTAACCATCCAGCTATTGACCAGTATAGTATTATATTTTGTTAACCGTCCAGCTATTGACCAGTATAGTATTATATTGTGTTAACTGTCCAGCTATAGGTCAGTATAGTATTATATTTTGTTAACCATCCAGCTATTGACCAGTATAGTATTATATTTTGTTAACCGTCCAGCTATTGACCAGTATAGTATTATATTTTGTTAACCATCCAGCTAATGACCAGTATAGTATTATATTTTGTTAACCGTCCAGCTATAGGTCAGTATAGTATTATATTTTGTTAACCATCCAGCTATTAACCAGTATAGTATTATATTTTGTTAACCGTCCAGCTATAGGTCAGTATAGTATTATATTTTGTTAACCGTCCAGCTATTGACCAGTAAAGTATTATATTTTGTTAACCGTCCAGCTATAGGTCAGTATAGTATTATATTTTGTTAACCATCCAGCTATTGGCCAGTATAGTATTATATTTTGTTAACCATCCAGCTATTGACCAGTAGAGTATTATATTTTGTTAACCATCCAGCTATAGGTCAGTATACTATTATATTTTGTTTACCGTCCAGCTATTGGCCAGTATAGTATTATATTTTGTTAACCATCCAGCTATTGGCCAGTAGAGTATTATATTTTGTTAACCATCCAGCTATTGGCCAGTAGAGTATTATATTTTGTTAACCGTCCAGCTATTGGCCAGTATAGTATTATATTTTGTTAACCATCCAGCTATTGGCAAGTATATTATTATTATTTTGTTAACCATCCAGCTATTGACCAGTATAGTATTATATTTTGTTAACCATCCAGCTATTGACCAGTAGAGTATTATATTTTGTTAACCATCCAGCTATTGGCCAGTATAGTATTATATTTTGTTAACCATCCAGCTATTGGCCAGTATACTATTATATTTTGTTAACCGTCCAGCTATTGGCCAGTATAGTATTATATTTTGTTAACCATCCAGCTATTGACCAGTATAGTATTATATTTTGTTAACCATCCAGCTATTGACCAGTAGAGTATTATATTTTGTTAACCGTCCAGCTATTGGATAGTATAGTATTATATTTTGTTAACCATCCAGCTATTGGCCAGTATACTATTATATTTTGTTAACCTTCCAGCTATTGACCAGTATAGTATTATATTTTGTTAACCGTCCAGCTATTGGCCAGTATAGTATTATATTTTGTTAACCATCCAGCTATTGGCCAGTATAGTATTATATTTTGTTAACCGTCCAGCTATTGGCCTGTATAGTATTATATTTTGTTAACCATCCAGCTATAGGTCAGTATAGTATTATATTTTGTTAACCATCCAGCTATTAACCAGTATAGTATTATATTTTGTTAACCATCCAGCTATTGGCCAGTATAGTATTATATTTTGTTAACCATCCAGCTATTGGCCAGTATAGTATTATATTTTGTTAACCGTCCAGCTATTGACCAGTATAGTATTATATTTTGTTAACCATCCAGCTATTGGCCAGTATAGTATTATATTTTGTTAACAGTCCAGCTATTGGCCAGTATAGTATTATATTTTGTTAGCCATCCAGCTATTGACCAGTATAGTATTATATTTTGTTAACCATCCAGCTATTGGCCAGTATAGTATTATATTTTGTTAACAGTCCAGCTATTGGCCAGTATAGTATTATATTTTGTTAGCCATCCAGCTATTGACCAGTATAGTATTATATTTTGTTAACCATCCAGCTATTGGCCAGTATAGTATTATATGTTGTTAACCATCCAGCTATTGGCCAGTATAGTATTATATTTTGTTAACCATCCAGCTATTGACCAGTATAGTATTATATTTTGTTAACCATCCAGCTATTGGCCAGTAAAGTATTATATTTTGTTAACCATCCAGCTATTGGCCAGTATAGTATTATATTTTGTTAACCATCCAGCTATAGGTCAGTATAGTATTATATTTTGTTAACCATCCAGCTATTGACCAGTATAGTATTATATTGTGTTAACCATCCAGTTATTGGCCAGTATAGTATTATATTTTGTTAACCATCCAGCTATTGACCAGTATAGTATTATATTTTGTTAACCATCCAGCTATTGGCCAGTATAGTATTATATTTTGTTAACCATCCAGCTATTGACCAGTATAGTATTATATTTTGTTAACCATCCAGCTATTGGCCAGTATATTATTATATTTTGTTAACCATCCAGCTATTGGCCAGTATAGTATTATATTTTGTTAACCATCCAGCTATTGACCAGTATAGTATTATATTTTGTTAACCATCCAGCTATTGACCAGTAAAGTATTATATTTTGTTAACTGTCCAGCTATTGACCAGTAGAGTATTATATTTTGTTAACCATCCAGCTATTGGCCAGTATAGCATTATATTTTGTTAACCATCCAGCTATTGGCCAGTATAGTATTATATTTTGTTAACCATCCAGCTATTGGCCAGTAAAGTATTATATTTTGTTAACCATCCAGCTATAGGTCAGTATAGTATTATATTTTGTTAACCATCCAGCTATTGACCAGTATAGTATTATATTTTGTTAACCATCCAGCTATTGACCAGTAGAGTATTATATTTTGTTAACCATCCAGCTATTGACCAGTATAGTATTATATTTTGTTAACCATCCAGCTATTGACCAGTATAGTATTATATTTTGTTAACCATCCAGCTATTGACCAATATAGTATTATATTTTGTTAACCGTCCAGCTATAGGTCAGTATAGTATTATATTTTGTTAACCGTCCAGCTATTGGCCAGTATAGTATTATATTTTGTTAACCATCCAGCTATTGGCCAGTATAGTATTATATTTTGTTAACCATCCAGCTATTGGCCAGTATAGTATTATATTTTGTTAACCATCCAGCTATTGACCAGTATAGTATTATATTTTGTTAACCATCCAGCTATTGACCAGTAAAGTATTATATTTTGTTAACTGTCCAGCTATTGACCAGTAGAGTATTATATTTTGTTAACCATCCAGCTATTGGCCAGTATAGTATTATATTTTGTTAACCATCCAGCTATTGGCCAGTATAGTATTATATTTTGTTAACCATCCAGCTATTGGCCAGTAAAGTATTATATTTTGTTAACCATCCAGCTATAGGTCAGTATAGTATTATATTTTGTTAACCATCCAGCTATTGACCAGTATAGTATTATATTTTGTTAACCATCCAGCTATTGACCAGTAGAGTATTATATTTTGTTAACCATCCAGCTATTGACCAGTATAGTATTATATTTTGTTAACCATCCAGCTATTGACCAGTATAGTATTATATTTTGTTAACCATCCAGCTATTGACCAGTATAGTATTATATTTTGTTAACCGTCCAGCTATAGGTCAGTATAGTATTATATTTTGTTAACCGTCCAGCTATTGGCCAGTATAGTATTATATTTTGTTAACCATCCAGCTATTGGCCAGTATAGTATTATATTTTGTTAACCGTCCAGCTATTGACCAGTATAGTATTATATTTTGTTAACCATCCAGCTATTGACCAGTATAGTATTATAATGTGTTAACCATCCAGCTATTGACCAGTATAGTATTATATTTTGTTAACCGTCCAGCTATTGGCCAGTAGAGTATTATATTGTGTTAACCATCCAGCTATTAACCAGTAGAGTATTATATTTTGTTAACCATCCAGCTATTGGCCAGTATAGTATTATATTTTGTTAACCGTCCAGCTATTGGCCTGTATAGTATTATATTTTGTTAACCATTCAGCTATAGGTCAGTATAGTATTATATTTTGTTAACCGTCCAGCTATTAACCAGTATAGTATTATATTTTGTTAACCATCCAGCTATTGGCCAGTATAGTATTATATTTTGTTAACCATCCAGCTATTGGCCAGTATAGTATTATATTTTGTTAACCGTCCAGCTATTGACCAGTATAGTATTATATTTTGTTAACCATCCAGCTATTGACCAGTATAGTATTATATTTTGTTAACCATCCAGCTATTGACCAGTATAGTATTATATTTTGTTAACCGTCCAGCTATAGGTCAGTATAGTATTATATTTTGTTAACCGTCCAGCTATTGGCCAGTATAGTATTATATTTTGTTAACCATCCAGCTATTGGCCAGTATAGTATTATATTTTGTTAACCGTCCAGCTATTGACCAGTATAGTATTATATTTTGTTAACCATCCAGCTATTGACCAGTAGAGTATTATATTTTGTTAACCATCCAGCTATTGGCCAGTATAGTATTATATTGTGTTAACCATCCAGCTATTGACCAGTATAGTATTATATTTTGTTAACCGTCCAGCTATTGGCCAGTAGAGTATTATATTGTGTTAACCATCCAGCTATTAACCAGTAGAGTATTATATTTTGTTAACCATCCAGCTATTGGCCAGTATAGTATTATATTTTGTTAACCGTCCAGCTATTGGCCTGTATAGTATTATATTTTGTTAACCATCCAGCTATAGGTCAGTATAGTATTATATTTTGTTAACCGTCCAGCTATTAACCAGTATAGTATTATATTTTGTTAACCATCCAGCTATTGGCCAGTATAGTATTATATTTTGTTAACCATCCAGCTATTGGCCAGTATAGTATTATATTTTGTTAACCGTCCAGCTATTGACCAGTATAGTATTATATTTTGTTAACCATCCAGCTATTGGCCAGTATAGTATTATATTTTGTTAACAGTCCAGCTATTGGCCAGTATAGTATTATATTTTGTTAGCCATCCAGCTATTGACCAGTATAGTATTATATTTTGTTAACCATCCAGCTATTGGCCAGTATAGTATTATATGTTGTTAACCATCCAGCTATTGGCCAGTATAGTATTATATTTTGTTAACCATCCAGCTATTGACCAGTATAGTATTATATTTTGTTAACCATCCAGCTATTGGCCAGTAAAGTATTATATTTTGTTAACCATCCAGCTATTGGCCAGTATAGTATTATATTTTGTTAACCATCCAGCTATAGGTCAGTATAGTATTATATTTTGTTAACCATCCAGCTATTGACCAGTATAGTATTATATTGTGTTAACCATCCAGTTATTGGCCAGTATAGTATTATATTTTGTTAACCATCCAGCTATTGACCAGTATAGTATTATATTTTGTTAACCATCCAGCTATTGACCAGTATAGTATTATATTTTGTTAACCATCCAGCTATTGACCAGTAAAGTATTATATTTTGTTAACTGTCCAGCTATTGACCAGTAGAGTATTATATTTTGTTAACCATCCAGCTATTGGCCAGTATAGTATTATATTTTGTTAACCATCCAGCTATTGGCCAGTATAGTATTATATTTTGTTAACCATCCAGCTATTGACCAGTAGAGTATTATATTTTGTTAACCATCCAGCTATTGACCAGTATAGTATTATATTTTGTTAACCATCCAGCTATTGACCAGTATAGTATTATATTTTGTTAACCATCCAGCTATTGACCAGTATAGTATTGTATTTTGTTAACCGTCCAGCTATAGGTCAGTATAGTATTATATTTTGTTAACCGTCCAGCTATTGGCCAGTATAGTATTATATTTTGTTAACCATCCAGCTATTGGCCAGTATAGTATTATATTTTGTTAACCGTCCAGCTATTGACCAGTATAGTATTATATTTTGTTAACCATCCAGCTATTGGCCAGTATAGTATTATATTGTGTTAACCATCCAGCTATTGACCAGTATAGTATTATATTTTGTTAACCGTCCAGCTATTGGCCAGTAGAGTATTATATTGTGTTAACCATCCAGCTATTAACCAGTAGAGTATTATATTTTGTTAACCATCCAGCTATTGGCCAGTAGAGTATTATATTTTGTTAACCATCCAGCTATTGACCAGTATAGTATTATATTTTGTTAACCATCCAGCTATTGGCCAGTAGAGTATTATATTTTGTTAACCATCCAGCTATTGGCCAGTAGAGTATTATATTTTGTTAACCATCCAGCTATTGACCAGTAGAGTATTATATTTTGTTAACCATCCAGCTATTGGCCAGTAGAGTATTATATTCTGTTAACCATCCAGCTATTGACCAGTATAGTATTATATTTTGTTAACCGTCCAGCTATTGGCTAGTATTGTATTATATTTTGTTAACCGTCCAGCTATTGGCCAGTATAGTATTATATTGTGTTAACCGTCCAGCTATAGGTCAGTATAGTATTATATTTTGTTAACCATCCAGCTATTGACCAGTATAGTATTATATTTTGTTAACCATCCAGCTATTGGCCAGTATAGTATTATATTTTGTTAACCATCCAGCTATAGGTCAGTATAGTATTATATTTTGTTAACCGTCCAGCTATTGACCAGTATAGTATTATATTTTGTTAACCGTCCAGCTATTGACCAGTATAGTATTATATTTTGTTAACCATCCAGCTATTGACCAGTATAGTATTATATTTTGTTAACCATCCAGCTATTGACCAGTAGAGTATTATATTTTGTTAACCATCCAGCTATTAACCAGTAGAGTATTATATTTTGTTAACCATCCAGCTATTGACCAGTAGAGTATTATTATTTTTATATTTTGTTAACCATCCAGCTATTGGCCAGTAGAGTATTATATTGTGTTAACCATCCAGCTATTAACCAGTAGAGTATTATATTTTGTTAACCATCCAGCTATTTGCCAGTAGAGTATTATATTTTGTTAACCATCCAGCTATTGATCAGTATAGTATTATATTTTGTTAACCATCCAGCTATTGGCCAGTAGAGTATTATATTTTGTTAACCATCCAGCTATTGACCAGTAGAGTATTATATTTTGTTAACCATCCAGCTATTGGCCAGTAGAGTATTATATTTTGTTAACCATCCAGCTATTGACCAGTATAGTATTATATTTTGTTAACCGTCCAGCTATTGGCTAGTATTGTATTATATTTTGTTAACCGTCCAGCTATTGGCCAGTATAGTATTATATTGTGTTAACCGTCCAGCTATAGGTCAGTATAGTATTATATTTTGTTAACCGTCCAGCTATTGACCAGTATAGTATTATATTTTGTTAACCATCCAGCTATTGGCCAGTATAGTATTATATTTTGTTAACCATCCAGCTATAGGTCAGTATAGTATTATATTTTGTTAACCGTCCAGCTATTGACCAGTATAGTATTATATTTTGTTAACCGTCCAGCTATTGACCAGTATAGTATTATATTTTGTTAACCATCCAGCTATTGACCAGTATAGTATTATATTTTGTTAACCATCCAGCTATTGACCAGTAGAGTATTATATTTTGTTAACCGTACAGCTATTGGCCAGTATAGTATAATTATATTTTGTTAACCATCCAGCTATTGGCCAGAAGAGTATTATATTTTGTTAACCATCCAGCTATTGGCCAGTATAGTATTATATTTTGTTAACCATCCAGCTATTGACCAGTATAGTATTATATTTTGTTAACCATCCAGCTATTGACCAGTATAGTATTATATTTTGTTAACCATCCAGCTATTGGCCAGTAAAGTATTATATTTTGTGAACCGTCCAGCTATAGGTCAGTAGAGTATTATATTTTGTTAACCATCCAGCTATTGACCAGTATAGTATTATATTTTGTTAACCATCCAGCTATTGGCCAGTAAAGTACTATATTTTGTTAACCATCCAGCTATAGGTCAGTAGAGTATTATATTTTGTTAACCATCCAGCTATTGACCAGTAGAGTATTATATTTTGTTAACCGTCCAGCTATAGGTCAGTATAGTATTATACGGTATTTTGTTAACCATCCAGCTATTGACCAGTATAGTATTATATTTTGTTAACCATCCAGCTATTGACCAGTATAGTATTATATTTTGTTAACCATCCAGCTATTGGCCAGTAAAGTATTATATTTTGTGAACCGTCCAGCTATTGACCAGTATAGTATTATATTTTGTTAACCATCCAGCTATTGACCAGTAAAGTATTATATTTTGTTAACCGTCCAGCTATTGGCCAGTATAGTATTATATTTTGTTAACCATCCAGCTATTGGCCAGTATAGTATTATATTTTGTTAACCATCCAGCTATTGGCCAGTAAAGTATTATATTTTGTTAACCATCCAGCTATTGGCCAGTATAATATTATATTTTGTTAACCATCCAGCTATTGACCAGTAGAGTATTATTTTTTGTTAACCATCCAGCTATTGACCAGTATAGTATTATATTTTGTTAACCATCCAGCTATTGACCAGTATAGTATTATATTTTGTTAACCGTCCAGCTATTGGCCAGTATAGTATTATATTTTGTTAACCGTCCAGCTATTGGCCAGTATAGTATTATATTTTGTTAACCGTCCAGCTATAGGCCAGTATAGTATTATATTTTGTTAACCGTCCAGCTATAGGCCAGTATAGTATTATATGTTGTTAACCGTCCAGCTATTGGCCAGTATAGTATTATATTTTGTTAACCATCCAGCTATTGGCCTATTTCGCTCGTCGAACATTTGTATGAAAAGGTATTAATAAAGAGTTAAAAACAGTCTTTATGTGTGCTCTTTGGCTGATTGCGTTACAAAGGTAAAATGGTAAAGGGAGAACGAAAAATAGTAAAGCTAGTCAAGTCCGTCTCCTAGGATACTGACAGTGTAACATTTGTACAATTGAATTTATTTAGTTTTACTTAGGGCAGTATACTGTAGACAAAATTTTACACTACAAATAAGTAAGATTCAGACATTACTCATAACTTATATTGTAAAAAGTAATTCCTATGAAGTGAGTACCGAAAATCACTCTCTGAAACCAAGAGATAAAATGTTCCAAAATACAATACCATTGTGCTGTAGAGAAATTGCAAAATTTTCCCATTTCTGAGTTCATTTTTGGGATAACGTTATTGCCATGATTGTCTTTATTACGAGTGCTATAGTGGCGAGTAGAAAATAGTGCAATAATCTATGCTTTCATCAGGTACGTTACAATCAAACCAAACACAAATATTTATAGCTTATGAAGTTAAAAGATAACCAGAATATGTAATTGTGTGAAAAGTTCAGATAATTTGTTAGTGCTGTTACTCAAACCAGGTATAGAAAACAGGTATCCACATTGTTTTTTAAGTTTACGGTCAACGAAAAACAAAGGACGCCCTCTATTTCGAAAGCAGATATCTTGACACGTTCTAGCAGCTTCTAAATCCATTGACGATCATTGAAACAGTGTATGCAATAGAGACATTGAACTGTACATTGCCAATTTGAAACCAGTGTATGTAATAGAGACATTGAACTGTACATTGCCACTTTGAAACCAGTGTATGTAATAGAGACATTGAACTGTACATTGCACATTGCCACTTTGAAACCAGTGTATGTAATAGAGACATTGAACTGTACATTGCCACTTTGAAACCAGTGTATGTAATAGAGACATTGAACTGTACATTGCCACTTTGAAACCAGTGTATGTAATAGAGACATTGAATTGTACATTGCCACTTTGAAACCAGTGTATGCAATTAGAGACATTGAATTGTACATTGCCACTTTGAAACCAGTGTATGTAATAGAGACATTGAACTGTACATTGCCACTTTGAAACCAGTGTATGCAATAGAGACATTGAATTGTACATTGCCACTTTGAAACCAGTGTATGTAATAGAGACATTGAACTGTACATTGCCACTTTGAAACCAGTGTATGTAATAGAGACATTGAACTGTACATTGCCACTTTGAAACCAGTGTATGCAATAGAGACATTGAACTGTACATTGCCACTTTGAAACCAGTGTATGTAATAGAGACATTGAACTGTACATTGCCACTTTGAAACCAGTGTATGTAATAGAGACATTGAACTGTACATTGCCACTTTGAAACCAGTGTATGTAATATAGACATTGAACTGTACATTGCCACTTTGAAACCAGTGTATGTAATAGAGACATTGAACTGTACATTGCCACTTTTAAACCAGTGTATGTAATAGAGACATTGAATTGTACATTGCCACTTTGAAACCAGTGTATGTAATAGAGACATTGAACTGTACATTGCCACTTTGAAACCAGTGTATGTAATAGAGACATTGAATTGTACATTGCCACTTTGAAACCAGTGTATGTAATAGAGACATTGAACTGTACATTGCCACTTTGAAACTAGTGTATGCAATAGAGACATTGAACTGTACATTGCCACTTTGAAACTAGTGTATGTAATAGAGACATTGAACTGTACATTGCCACTTTGAAACCAGTGTATGTAATAGAGACATATTTGAATTGTACATTGCCACTTTGAAACCAGTGTATGTAATAGAGACATTGAATTGTACATTGCCACTTTGAAACCAGTGTATGTAATAGAGACATTGAACTGTACATTGCCACTTTGAAACCAGTGTATGTAATAGAGACATTGAACTGTACATTGCCACTTTGAAACCAGTGTATGCAATAGAGACATTGAACTGTACATTGCCACTTTGAAACCAGTTTATGTAATAGAGACATTGAACTGTACATTCCCACTTTGAAACCAGTGTATGTAATATAGACATTGAACTGTACATTGCCACTTTGAAACCAGTGTATGTAATAGAGACATTGAACTGTACATTGCCACTTTTAAACCAGTGTATGTAATAGAGACATTGAATTGTACATTGCCACTTTGAAACTAGTGTATGTAATAGAGACATTGAACTGTACATTGCCACTTTGAAATCAGTGTATGTAATAGAGACATTGAATTGTACATTGCCACTTTGAAATCAGTGTATGTAATAGAGACATTGAATTGTACATTGCCACTACTGTTACTTGCGGAAAATGCACAGTGAATGTGCGCACTTCTTTTGCACTTTCCAGCACAAAGAATATTTTAATTCGCGACACTGCAAAAAAGTTACACTTTTTAACAGGGCACATTTTTATCCAAAGTTAAACCAGCGTACAATAAAGATATGAGACATTTTAGCAAGGAGTCAGTGTAAGTACAGTCACTTTAGTGAACCATCAATTCAAAGCGCCCGTGCTAGGAATAACGATTTTAGGGACCGGTCAGTTTCTCCAGCCTGGGGGGGGGGGGGGGGGGGTGGATTCTTAAATCGGGCCGACAAAAAGTCACTGACCTATCTGTAAAACCCAAAACAGGCTGACCCCCCCTATCACTTAATTCTAAAACATGATGACCCCCCCCCCCCATATGATATTCGCATGAGTGACAGGTATTTTTTAATCGTGACGCAGTGTGGACTGCTTGACTGTCTTGCATCTACATTATAAGATCCCGGGTTAGCACTATCATAATTATAATTATTGACTACACAGGGTAAATACATTTTAAAAGGAGTTTAATAGAATCTTGACAGTGAAAGGTAGGGGGAAAGCTTGAGAAGGGAATATGTACAGCTGTCATGGGGGGTCCTAGGGGGTCTCCCCCTAGAAGCCCAGGAGGTTTTTAACTCTGAAAAGTCAATTTTGAGACTATTTAGACATTAGAAAATCATTTCCAAGCTTTACAAGACAGCACCAACATGTAAAAAGCAACTACATAAGGTTGAAATATTTTTGAAATATAGTTCGATAGGATCTTGACAGTAAGAGGTAGGGGAGAGATCTTGAGACTGGGATGTGTATACCTCATGGGGGGGGGGTCCTAGGGGGTCCCCCCTAGAAGCCCTGGCGGTTTAGTCAATTTTGAGACTATTCAGACCCTTTCAGACAATAATTTCCAAGCCTTACAAGACAACACCAACATGTAACAAACAACTACATAGGGTTGAAATACTTTTGAAATATACTTTGATAGCATCTTGACAGTAAGAGGGGAAGAGCTTGAGACTGGGATATGTCCACCTCATGCGGGGGGTCTGCCTCTAGAAGCCCTGAAGCATTTTTACTCTTATAGCCAATATTTACGCTATTTAGACCCTTCAAGCAATAACTTAATCCATGCTTTACAAGACAGCAAGTATCAGAAACTATTCTTTATAACTTACGGGTTGAAATATGTTCTTAAAAAGTTAAATGGCATCATTATATACATGTAGGTCAGCACATCTAATGGTACTGCATGTACTTGGGGAGGGTCATTTTTTGCATTTATGTTTGGGTGAGGGTCATATTTACAATCCGTAGTTTTGTGATCAAATTGAAGATTACATGATTGTCAATTTGTTTTGTTTTGAGATGTAAAAGTGAGATGAACACTCAACATTTATTTTTACGAGTACTTTACATGCCAAAGTACAAATACATATATTGAATGTTTAATATAACGATACATTTTTTTGAGTGTACCATCTCACCTTATCATTCACACTGTCTGTGAATGTTGTTGTTATAATATCTACATATAATTAACAGCTATAGTAACTGGTTTATCACTCTTTTATTGAAGAAATATATGTATAGCCTTTCAAATGATGATAATGGCGATGGTAGCAGTAATGATGATGATGATGATGATGATGATATTTTGAATGTCATAGAGAACACGGACAGTGATACATGTTCTGACTCAAGTAGTGACAGTGAGTCCGATGAGAATAGCACTGATAATGGCAATACTGAAGGTGAAGGTGATGATGATGATGATTGATGATGACAATGATATTGGGGAACGTTTATAAGTGACCAGACCAGGCAGAGTATGCCAAACATGGAAAGCATGTTTTCGATACTAAATATTTTGTGTATGATTACATGAGAAAGGTAACTAGCCAGTCTTTTAATGTTTGTCACTTGATATGTACAAATATTGCTTTCTAATACAGGGTCAAGACTCAAAAGTATTTAATTAGTATGTATACATATAATGGGAATAGTGATGAAAGTTCAGTGTATGCAATTGTCATGAGGAGTGTCATGTTTTACTTAACAGACCATGTGTGATTTCCTCTGGCCCTCCCCCTGTAAATACTGCAGGCTCCATAAATCTCCAAAGATCCATCTTGTGTACACTCCTAAATGTGTTCAGCATCCTGAACACATATTCAAACCACAGGACACTTAGATTAAGTTAGTTATGTTTACGAAAACAAACAAACAAACACACACACAAACAAACAAAAAATAACCAAACTATAAATAAATAAATGAATAAATAAATAAATGAATACTGACAAGCATCAACAAGAGAGAAGTTACAAATCATCATCATCATCATCAACAACAAGAATGGCTATATGTTTTCCTATATGCGGAGTGGTATCAATAATAAAATGTAGATGACGAATAGTTGATGACTTGGTATGATAGATTGCAATGGTACACATAATACGATGTAGGTAACCAATAGTTGAGGACTTGGTATGATAGATTGCAATGGTATACATAATACGATGTAGGTAACCAATAGTTAAGGACTTGGTAGGATAGATTGCAATGGTATACATAATACGATGTAGGTAACCAATAGTTAAGGACTTGGTAGGATAGATTGCAATGGTATACATAATACGATGTAGGTAACCAATAGTTGAGGACTTGGTAGGATAGATTGCAATGGTATACATAATACGATGTAGGTAACCAATAGTTAAGGACTTGGTAGGATAGATTGCAATGATATACATAATACAATGTAGGTGACCAATAGTTGAGGACTTGGTAGGATAGATTGCAATGGTATACATAATACAATGTAGGTGACCAATAGTTGAGGACTTGGTAGGATAGATTGCAATGGTATACATAATACAATGTAGGTGACCAATAGTTGAGGACTTGGTAGGATAGATTGCAATGGTATACATAATACAATGTAGGTGACCAATAGTTGAGGACTTGGTAGGATAGATTGCAATGGTATACATAATACAATGTAGGTGACCAATACATGTAGTTGAGGACTTGGTAGGATAGATGGCAATGGTATACATAATACAATGTAGGTGACCAATAGTTAAGGACTTGGTAGGATAGATTGCAATGGTATACATAATACAATGTTGTTGACCAATAGTTGAGCAGTCAGTGTGATAGATTGCAATGGTATTCATAATAATATGTAGGTGACCAATAGTTGAGGACTTGGTAGGACAGATTGCTATGGTATACATAATAATATGTAGGTGACCAATAGTTGAGGACTTGGTAGGATAGATTGCAATGGTATTCATAATAATATGTAGGTGACCAATAGTTGAGGACTTGGTAGGACAGATTGCTATGGTATACATAATAATATGTAGGTGACCAATAGTTGAGGACTTGGTAGGATAGATTGCAATGGTATTCATAATAATATGTAGGTGACCAATAGTTGAGGACTTGGTAGGACAGATTGCTATGGTATACATAATAATATGTAGGTGACCAATAGTTGAGGACTTGGTAGGACAGATTGCTATGGTATACATAATAATATGTAGGTGACCAATAGTTAAGGACTTCGAATGATAGATCGCAATGGTATTCATAATACAATGTAAGTGACCAATAGTTAAGGACTTGGTAGGATAGATGGCAATGGTATACATAATGTAATTGCAATGGTATATATAATACAATGTAGGTGACCAATAGTTGAGGACTTGTTTGGATATATTGCAATGGTATAGATAATACTACGTAGGTGACCAATGGTTGAGGACTTGGTAGGATAAATTGCAAAGGTATACATAATACTATGTAGGTGACCAATAGTTGAGGACTTGGTAGGATAGATTGCTATGGTATACATAATAATATGTAGGTGACCAAACGTTGAGAACTTTGTATGATATATTGCATATATATGTAGGTGACCAGGATTCAGTATGAGAGATGGCAATGGTATTCATAATGTAATGTAAGTGACCAATAGTTGAGGACTTGGTATGATAGATTTTAAGGTTATATATTATACAATGTAGTTGACCAAAAGTTGAGGACTTGGTATAATACAATGTAGGTGACCAATAGTTGAGGAGTCAGTATGAGAGATGGCAATGGTATACATGATACAATGCAGGTGACCAATAGTTGAGGACTTGGTAGGATAGATTGCTATGGTATACATAATACAATGTAGGTGACCAATAGCTGAGGACTTGGTAGGATAGATTGCAATGGTATACATAATACAATGTACATGACCAATAGTTGAGGACTTGGTAGGATAAATGGCAATGGTATTCATAATACAATGTAGGTGACCAATAGTTGAGGATTTGCTAGGATAGATTGCAAAGGTATACATAATGCAATGTTGTTGACCAATAGTTGAGGAGTCAGTGTGATAGATTGCAATGGTATTCATAATAATATGTAGGTGACCAATAGTTGTGGACTTGGTAGGACAGATTGCTATGGTATACATAATAATATGTAGGTGACCAATAGTTGAGGACTTGGTAGGATAGATTGCAATGGTATTCATAATAATATGTAGGTGACCAATAGTTGAGGACTTGGTAGGATAGATTGCAATGGTATACATAATAATATGTAGGTGACCAATACTTGAGGACTTGGTATGATAGATTGCAATGGTATTCATAATGCAATGTAGGTGATCAATAGTTGAGGACTTGATAGGATAGATTGCAATGGTATATATAATACAATGTAGGTGACCAATAGTTGAGAACGTGGAAGGATATATTGCAAAGGTATACATAATACAATGTAGGCGACCAATAGTTGAGGACTTGGTATGATAGATTGCAATGGTATACATAATGCAATGTAGATGACCAATAGCTGAGGACTTGGGATGAGAGATGGCAATGGTATTCATAAGGCAATGTAAGTGACCAATAGTTGAGGACTTGGTATGATAATTGGTATGATAACTGATGAATTGGTAGGAGAGATTGGCATGGTATACATAATACAATGTGTATGACCAATAGATGAGGACTTGGTATGATAGATGGCAATGGTATTCATAATACAATGTAGGTGATCAATAGTTGAGGACTTGGTAGGATAGATGGCAATGGTATACATAATACTATGTAGTTGAGCAAAAGTTGAGGACTCTGTATGATATATTGCATATATATGTAGGTGACCAGGATTCAGTATGAGAGATTGCAATGGTATTCATAATACAATGTAGGTGACCAATAGTTAAGGACTTGGTAGGATAGATTGCAATGGTATACATAATACAATGTAGGTGACCAATAGTTGAGGACTTGGAATGATAGATTGCAAAGGTATACACAATACTACATATATGTAGGTGACCAATAGTTGAGGATTCAGTATGGTAGATTGCAAAAGTATACACAATACTACATAATGTAGGTGACCAGGATTTAGTATGAGAGATGGCAATGGTATACATAATACAATGTAGGTGACCAATAGTTGAGGAGTCAGTATGAGAGATGGTAATGGTATACATAATACAATGTAGGTGACCAATAATTGATGAATTGGTAGGAGAGATTGCAATGGTATACATAATACAATGTAGGTGACCAATAGTTGAGGAGTCAGTATGAGAGATGGCAATGGTATACATAATACAATGTAGGTGACCAATAGTTGAGTCAGTGTGATAGATTGCAATGGTATATATATTATAATGTAGGTGACCAATAGTTGAGGACTTGATAGGAGAGATTGCAATGGTATACATAGTACAATGTAGGTGACTTGGTAGGATAGATTGCAATGGTATACATAATACAATGTAGGTGACCAATAGTTGGTGACTTGATAGGATAGATTGCAATGGTATACATAATACAATGTAGGTGACCAATAGATGAGGACTTGGTAGGATAGATTGCAATGGTATACATAGTACAATGTAGGTGACCAATAGTTGAGGACTTGGTAGGATATATTGCAAAGGTATACATAATACAATGTAGGCGACCAATAGTTGAGGACTTGGTAGGATAGATTGCAATGGTATACATAATGCAATGTAGATGACCAATAGCTGAGGACTTGGGATGAGAGATGGCAATGGTATTCATAAGGCAATGTAAGTGACCAATAGTTGAGGACTTGGTATGATAATTGGTATGATAACTGATGAATTGGTAGGAGAGATTGGCATGGTATACATAATACAATGTGTATGACCAATAGATGAGGACTTGGTATGATAGATGGCAATGGTATTCATAATACAATGTAGGTGATCAATAGTTGAGGACTTGGTAGGATAGATGGCAATGGTATACATAATACTATGTAGTTGAGCAAAAGTTGAGGACTCTGTATGATATATTGCATATATATGTAGGTGACCAGGATTCAGTATGAGAGATTGCAATGGTATTCATAATACAATGTAGGTGACCAATAGTTAAGGACTTGGTAGGATAGATTGCAATGGTATACATAATACAATGTAGGTGACCAATAGTTGAGGACTTGGAATGATAGATTGCAAAGGTATACACAATACTACATATATGTAGGTGACCAATAGTTGAGGATTCAGTATGGTAGATTGCAAAAGTATACACAATACTACATAATGTAGGTGACCAGGATTTAGTATGAGAGATGGCAATGGTATACATAATACAATGTAGGTGACCAATAGTTGAGGAGTCAGTATGAGAGATGGTAATGGTATACATAATACAATGTAGGTGACCAATAATTGATGAATTGGTAGGAGAGATTGCAATGGTATACATAATACAATGTAGGTGACCAATAGTTGAGGAGTCAGTATGAGAGATGGCAATGGTATACATAATACAATGTAGGTGACCAATAGTTGAGTCAGTGTGATAGATTGCAATGGTATATATATTATAATGTAGGTGACCAATAGTTGAGGACTTGATAGGAGAGATTGCAATGGTATACATAGTACAATGTAGGTGACTTGGTAGGATAGATTGCAATGGTATACATAATACAATGTAGGTGACTAATAGTTGGTGACTTGATAGGATAGATTGCAATGGTATACATAATACAATGTAGGTGACCAATAGATGAGGACTTGGTAGGATAGATTGCAATGGTATACATAGTACAATGTAGGTGACCAATAGTTGAGGACTTGGTAGGATAGATTGCAATGGTATACACAATACAATGTAGGGGACCAATAGTTGAGGACTTGGTAGGATAGATTGCAATGGTATACATAATACAATGTAGGTGACCAATACATGTAGTTGAGGACTTGGTAGGATAGATTGCAATGGTATTCATAATACAATGTAGGTGACCAATACATGTAGTTGAGGACTTGGTAGGATAGATTGCAATGGTATTCATAATACAATGTAGGTGACCAATAGTTGAGGACTTGATAGGAGAGATTGCAAAGGTATACATAATACAATGTAGGTGACCAATAGTTGAGGACTTGGTAGGATAGATTGCAATGGTATACATAATACAATGTAGGTGACCAATAGTTGAGGACTTGATAGGAGAGATTGCAATGGTATACATAATACAATGTGTGGTCACTTGAGGAAGACTTCATATTATCACTGCCACACTACTGTGAGTGTAATTACATCAATTCATTGATAGCTTATAGCATCACGTTACAACAAAAAGTTTTGGTTTGTGTCTATTTTAGTTCGTGTAGGAGAGCCTGATGTGTACAAATACTAGTAACTATATGATCACATGATTGGTATAACACAGGCCCAATAAACGAATTTCGTTCATTTCAACTAATGACTTACTTGTAATATCAGATACACCCTGCACAGTATATCATGTTTAAACTCAAGACTTACTAGTAATATTGTCCCAAGGAAAATAAAAATGACCCAAGGTGTCTTTGTCTATCGACTCGTAGTGACAACCCTTAAGTCATGAATATTTTCTGGCTGAATGAAGAAAATATTGGAGAATAACATAATTATTATCAGCGCAAGTACCACCAAAGAAAAATCATGGAAAGTATAATGGCAATTTTGAACATTTGACTAATACAATAATGTCATGTATTTCAAACAGAACAGAACCAGTCATGTAGATGCACATTGTTGTAACATAGATGTACATTGTCGTGATGTAGAACAACCACAGTATACAGTATATGCCATATTTTTTGTTCTAAATGGCTAATGCATGATATAATGTAGGTTGTCTGATCGAATAAAGACTATCCAAGTTACAGCTTTGTGCTGGTTTAATGTGTTCAATGGTAACAGGTTCATGTATTTACTACTGAGATGTTGATAAGTTGATTAAAATTTACTGATAATATAATGTACAGTGCTGGGTTTCTGCATATATATTGTTACAAGGAAGAAACAGATCAGCAACGGGTATTTTTCCCATGTGTTAATAGCAGATTACAAGCTCAGTCATTATCTTTGGTAGGCTAGGGTTTCCTTTGTTTCAAACATACACTGAAAGTTACCAAGTGACACGAGTTGCTCTTTGTGAACCATCAGTTTTTGTTTTCTATAGCAATACTGCATCATTGGTAAAGGTCGATCAAAGGTCCAAATGTGTAATCTTTGAGTGGAAGCAGACATTATTTAGAGAACAGTTGGAATACTGAGTGAGATTTAGTTGTCGAGTTATTGCCTTTTAAAAATTACTTGTTAGGAAGGGTCAAATTGAAAAACAAACATGTCAATATTGTTCAGGTTAAGTAAACTTCTCAGTAACTTGTTCAGTTAACTCAAGTTCATTTATCATTTTATCTAATAAAACAGGGCCATCTAATTTTGATGCAACTAATACAAAATAATGAAATGTGAGTGCCATTATAGAAGGCTGGATATATTGCTTGTCATGAACACTTGTGTTCTCTGTTGTAGCAAGTGAAAGTGCAATATGTAAGACACTCAGGAAGCATGAATGCAATAGCCTGAGTACTTTAACAATGATACTAATGTGTCAAGGAGACATATTCATTCTATACTGTAGATTTTGTGAAAAGTAAACTGTGGATACACCACCATCGCACTGTGTTTTTTCCTTTCACCATAGATGCCCAGCAGAAACCCTTAACATAAATCATCATTATATTCACATGTATATTTAATTTGACCTATAATAATTGTACACTACACAGCATATTTTCCAAAATGAGGGAGATGTCATAGTTCTGTGAAGTTCATAATTCATAAATAATATCATGACTTTGACAAGAAAACAATGTCTATTTTACATATGTGGCTTCTTACCTCAATTTTATTTGCCGGTTTGATGGTGGCTTGGACAGAAGTTGATATCTTTCAATGAGCTTGAATGACTTCACTACTTCAAGTTTTGTAATGGTATGACTTATTCACATCTGGGTCAAACACTGCGTCTTTTTAGTTCCCCCTTATAACTATTTACCCTTGAAAGAAGTAATGAATGTACAAGACATTAAATATTTTTTAAAAACATTGGTTTTTAGAAGATAATTTTTCCAGAGAATATATCAAAAATCTTTAAATAGTCACATAGAACAAATCAAGGACAAACAAACATGATAGACATCCATCTGTTCATCATATTACACATATAAGGTACATAATTCATCTGTTTAAAGTTTGATAGAGCGACATATTTAATACATTAGAGTACAACACTTGTTTTACTGATATCAGCTAATGACAATGAAGAATCCATTTGTGCACAGTGTAATAGAGTACAACAACTGTAGCACGTACAGAAATCAGAAATCATCAAGAAACATTACACAATCACTAGCCTATACTGTTCTTTAATATAGCACAACTGCTTGATCTGTAGGAAATGTTTTGTTAGTTTATACTCATTTTATTACAATGTAGCATTGTACAATGTACTACTACTAGCATTGCATATTCCGGCCATCTGGCCAAACACATAAAGTAATTTCATGCAATATCAGTTTTACGCTAGATTGATGCAAAGCTAGCTCGAGTGAGGTCTTGTAAGTTGTACAGATGGTCAATCCCAATGTCGTGTGAACAGGTCGATATTTTTGCTGAGCTCTAGACTGTCACCATGTAACCACCGACAAGTATGAAGTTAGAAACTCAATAGACTATAAAACATGAAAAATCAAACTTACCGATCAATCAAGATCTCTTGCTGAGGATCAGAACCCAGGATATCGAAGGAAGTAAGCTCAACACTGTCCAGAGCAATAGCGCACACATACAGGTACATTCACTGCCACCATTGCTGAAGACGTTTGCTAACAACGCAACATACTCCATCCCCTTTTAGCTTCATTTCCATTAACATCCAGGTACCTTTCCGTAAAGGTGTATTGGTCTGATGTAGTTGTCGTCAAACGGTCTGATGTAATCGTCATCAAATAGTCTGATGTAGTTGTCATCGATTGGTCTGATGCAGTTGTCGTCAAGTGGTCTGACGGAGTTGTCGTCGAGTGGTCTGACGGAGTTGTCGTCGAGTGGTCTGATACAGTTGTCGTCAAGTGGTCTGATGTAATCGTCATCAAATAGTCTGATGTAGTTGTCGTCGATTGGGCTGATGCAGTTGTCGTCAAGTGGTCTGATGTAATCGTCATCAAATAGTCTGATGTAGTTGTCGTCGATTGGGCTGATGCAGTTGTCGTCAAGTGGTCTGATGTAATCGTCATCAAATAGTCTGATGTAGTTGTCATCGATTGGGCTGATGCAGTTGTCGTCAAGTGGTCTGATGTAGTTGTCATCGATTGGGCTGATGCAGTTGTCATCAAGTGGTCTGACGGAGTTGTCATCAAATCTATGTGATTAATCTAAGATTGAATGTTGCCAAATTTGCGTTGAAATGTAATCAAGTGGTCAGCCATTGTTATATCGCTACCTACCGACACATTTATGCACCCCAAAATACACACACACTTCACTATGCCTATAACATTACTGAACAAATTTTGTTTGTGATAATAATAATAATAACAACAAGATCAACACAAACAAAAACTTTATTTTTTTCAACAACAATAAATAATTACAATACAAATTAATAAATAATATAATTTTACAAACTTACAAACATAAACTTTATAGGGCATATGGACTTTGTTATGTATATATGTAGAACATTACATTGAAATTGAAGTATGCAGTCTTAAGATATAGCCTAATTACTGAAAATAATTAATTATGCAAATTAGACACTGTAACACTGTAAGGTATATCAACAAACTTTATAGAACATATGCACTTTGTTATATTTAATAAATATACTAAATTAGATTGAAATTGAAGTATGCAGTCTTGCTTAATTAATTTATTGTAGTGATATACAAATTACTCTACTTAACATGAACAGATCTCTCTCAAACACTAATCAGATCTAGCCATCACCCCAAACACTATACGTACCAAATTTCAGTAGAATTGAGCTAACCATTTTTAAGAAAATGATGACACACACACACACACACACATAGAGACATCTCCCTTTAAAAACTACTAGTAATTATGAGAATTAACCCTTTAATTAGTATCATCTCAAAATGATGTCATTATGTTCCTAAATCAGTATTGTTGACAATTTACAATTACCTTATTTTACCATATCTATCATGCTGCATAGAAATCTGGGGTCATATATAAGAATCAACTTTGAAACAGTATATTAAAAACAGTGTTCATGTTCTCCATGAATTGTTTTGAAACCAGAGTGGCTCATGTGCATAAACTTATTAATATGATTTGCATAAAAATAACAATTTGATTTCTCAGGAAAGTTACAATTAATAAAGCAACATAATACAATGCAATACAATTCAAAACATTATGCACCAGATATAAATTCTTATAATACATTCACAAGTACTTAATATTTGCTCTGCAATACTGAAAACATTATTGCAAACCTACTGTAGATAATAATAACAGAGCCTCATGTATTTTTTATTAAACCCATCCTTTACATTTTTTTTTCATAACCCATCATTTTACAGTCATAACTGTCAATGAAACATTATACAAATTGAGGTTGAGTGTAAATTAACAAACAAACAAACACACACACACATACATACATTTATCTATTATCTTTGTTCTTGTTTGATTTATTGATTGATTGATTGATACATACATACATACATATGTGCGTACATACATGCGTACATACATACATACATACATACATACATGCATACATACATACATACATACATACAAACAAACAAACCCAATTTTTTTATTTTGAAATTAAATTTTCACATAACATTTTTTCAAAAGTAAAAGGTAACATTCTCTAGTAGTTAATAAATTGGAAATTAGTCAAGTACGAGTTGAATCAAAGTTTGAGGGAGCTAAGTTGGGGTGGGTACAATTGCTGGAGATTTTGGACTAAAGAATGCAGTTGCTTTCTGGTGCTATTTTAACATGTAAAGGTTTCCCCCTTGCATCTATACAAATTTTTGAAATTCTAGAACGCAAACTAAAAGAGTGCTATATCTGGGGTTATTAGCTCTACTGATAAGGTTCAGTAGTGCTATAGGTATGATGTGGTGTCGTCTGTCCAAGTGTCTAAGATGCCATTGTAATCTACATGTAGGGGTAAAGAGACAACTGGGCTAACAAACAGCCTAGCCTACCAGACCCAGAAAATGGTGATAAATATGAGAAATTAAGAACTAAACCGAACAATTACTTCACATCACAGAAAGATGAGCATTATGCTAAATATCTATTTCTGAAGATCAACCAAGAGCCGGGGGAAACTTACAGCAAAGTTATACATCTAGATATTGACAGAAAAATCACTGAGTCTGATATGTGAATGTGGAGCAACATATGTGACAATAGTATATCAGATCACATTATCCAAACAATATATTATAAACCAGGCTCTGTTACGAAAAACTTTAAAAAAATGAATGGGTTCAAACTCCGACTGAAGTGGTACGAGGCAAATGGCTTAACCACTCTGCCTCCGACAACCCTTATTTCTGACTAAGTTGTTTGCACACCCACACACATCCAAAATAGCGTAAGAATTCTATGGATGCAAATTCACCAACAAAGGACTGAAACCAGCACCAGAAAAAGTGAAAGCAGTGAAAGAAAGCAAACCAACAGATCCAAAGATTTCCTTGGTATGACAGCTAGACTGCCTATTAAATTCATACTGAAATACACAGCACTGATGTCACCACCACTGAGAGAACTTACAAGAAAAGACACTAAGTTCAAATGGGGACAAAAAGAAGAGGCAACATTTAATAAGCTGAAAGACAGCATACCAAATATGAGAACAAATTACATGCATCTTCAAGACTTCTAGAATTCTGCGAAGATGAGTAAAATTTAATAAAGAACATGTGCCATAAAGCTGCCAAAAAGCTTTTTTCAGTAAACAAATTTTGGAAAGTAAGATTTTTGAAAATCTCAAATTCAGAATCAGATTGATCCATTTTGTCAACATGTACTTTAATGAAGAAATGACATCACAGAGAAATACTCAACTGAATCTTCGAATAAATATTTCCTGAGTGGCTATTGACTATGTACTTCCAAATTATACCACAAACACGTCGACTGGCCAGTCTTTCCATTTATTCATACAAACATACCACTTCATCATCATACATTACCTAGTGTACACGCCCCCACTAATTTCAATAATTCTATCATACAAAGTACAGTCATCAATATAATTCTCAGGTTTAAAATAGATTGCTAGGAATTTCATATCTTCAGCACTGTAAATATGAACATGATCACATATGAAAAGAATAAAACCAATTTATAATGTTGACAAATGTATATCTGATTCTGAATCACATGAATGAACTCAAATGAATACATTAAAGTGGCCATATGGATGAGGATTTGGAATTCACTTTGGATTTTTAATTTATAAACAAGGGAAACCAGTTTTATGATGATGAAAAATAATCCTCACACGAGAAACTGAGTGAAAATGATGTTACTCCTGACCTTGCCACAGAGCTACTCAGAGGAGAGGAGTGCTTTTGATTTGTAAATAGGGACATATTTATCTTACTGTATAGAGATATGGGGAAATACCTATTAGACAATCCAGGTGTAATTATATGTACTATGACATTGTACTTCATGCAAGTTTTTTTTTATTTTTAAAAATAGAAAGATTTAATAAAGATTTAATCCATTCCTGCAAAGTGTAGTATCTTCAGCATCAACAGTGTTTGATATTTCACTGTGGCCAAGAGATGAAAGAGATCAATTGATTGTTCATGGTAGTGATGAACTACAACAGTTTATTCAACACTTTTCAATTCCCTTAAGGAATAATGACTTTGACATTGTAAGTTGTCAGGACAAGGAATTGAAATCCTTCAGCAGTAAAACTGCTCCAGCTAATATCAGAAATAAACCTCAGAGAGAGTTGTGGCCTTTCCTCTTCTTCCATCATAAAGCAAGATTTCATAACATCTTGAATGGTGGCAGAAATATTATTATTAAATATCTAGCCCTTTGAACTGCATGCTATGAAAGGGGACCATAAAATCTGACTGGAGATCTAGTCCTGATAAGAAACACTTAATACACTAATGCAAATACCCTTACATGGCCCTGCTAGCTATTCATCTGTTTGAGCCAGCCCATGCAACTAAACACTGGTTGACAAAAGGACAGAGGTCAAGACGACCAACACTGATGCACAATTAAATGTAATGAACTATTGGTAACTATTAGAGATTGATATTGATAATCATGAAATACTGTGGGCAAGTAGGTTTGCCCTTATGACAATTGTAGTTCACTTGCCTGATGGACAAGTAGTCAGTAAAGTTAATTTTGAGTCCCACCATTATTATATTAATCATGACCTATGTACATATGGAAAGATAGACTTCTAGAACACATTGTCAATATATACCCATGCTTGGACATAATGATGCCTGTGACTATTAGCTAAAATGTGGATAAACATTCAAAATGGACAAATGTATGTATAGCAATAAACCATACCCATAGCAACAGTCAAGATAATGGCGTTTTGTTGAAAGCATGCAGTCTCCACTGACTTGGCAAGCCAGCAAAGTTTAAATTGTCTAGTACTTAGTGCAGAAGAGTTGGTCTACTTAATTGAATGCACAATAAAATATTTAAAATATGAAAATGGGCATATTGAAATAATTTACATGAAATATAAATCTACTTTTACTAAAGTTGTCTGTGATACTCAGGAAAACGATCATGACTAAATGAAAGACTTCTTGCATTAATCTAAATATAAAGCACACCTGTATTGATGATGAGTTGAGAGTTATACAATGCTTCTCATTTAGTTGTTCTATTATATTTATCGGTACGTGGACAGGGCATATTTATGTATATGTAGTTTGATACAATATATATCTAATTTTACCATTGCCTTTCCTTCTTTGAAAAAAAATAAACTAATATTTGAAAAATAGTTTAAACTATTTTGGGTGACACATTATGACCACAATTTGTCCTGATTATTACACAATAATTGTCAGTGATTGGGAAGTCTCAAAACACCAATGTGACAATGGCCCCATTCCAGCAAAAATGAATGGGCCATTTTCAATTTCAATGGGCCATTCAGAAATTCTAATGGGCTCAAGTTAGCATTCATGATCCAACAATAAAGCGAAGTAGTTAAAATGAAGTAACCATCAATTCTACATTTTTATTGACAAAATATGAGCTCACACATAGGGAGGTTTCAAATGTGAGAGATGCATCTTTCAATCACAGGTCATTACATAACAGTTAATAACTATTATAACAAAATCCAAACAATGATGAGCACAGGGATATACGAGTCTATATTTAACAGAGGTTTTTATTAGCCTCTTTTTGTCATGAAATTTCCTTAAGGATTCCTCAAAGTTGTGGTCTTTGAGACCTTTACCCTCAAGTCAAACTCGTAATAGTCACTCACAATGTAGTGGTGAGAGCCTATTTCTGATAGGGTCTATAGGGGTACGAAAGTAAAAGTGTTCTTATGTAGTCACATGAAAATTAAATACATAAATAAGTAAACTAATATTTCTGCTTGTTATTGTTTGTACAGTAGGGAAGCATGTTCAAGTCGTGAACCGTAAGTCCGTACCGTATGAAGCCATGCAACCGTTGTAAGCCTGACACGGAAAAGTGGACATCGCGACGGTAGTTTTCTGTGGTAGCGATTTGAGTTGTTACCTACAAGATTAGTAATTGTGTTGATAAATTTATGCTTTAAGTATTTATTCTAAAACATCGGTGATCATAATCACTGATTGTAACATTCATTCAAGGAGTTGACGTCTTTTCTCATGCATGACGAATGCAGTGACGGTCAGGCAAGGTCATCAAAGGGCATACTAATTTGAATATCTTGAATCGTATTGGTTTGAACTGTTTCACTATACCCGGGGAATGGTCACGCGTGTATCGTGTATTCAAATAGTAAAACATGGACATGAAACAGTATAAGTATTCAGATTTGCTTTCCAAAAGACGAAGTGTGGGGGCATCATTTCAAACAGCTGACGTGAGTTGGGTTTACAATGTACTTCCGTACTTCGCCTCTACCGAATCGGCACTCCATTACTGAAGTGTTTAAATTTCACTGTTAGCCACAATGCGCCTTTGTGGGCGCCAAGAAGTCGATTTCAATGTGCCAATTTTCAATTAAATGCGACTATGGCACGGGGCGCGTTGACTTCCCAATCACTGAATTGTATTGAGAATTTGAGATGTGTAGTTTCCTCATAGTTGCTGATGAGAATATCTCATGTCTAATTTCTCAGAAAGCTTTTATGGAAGGACAACATCCTGAAATATCAAGATTGAGCATCGGTGGCCCATTTACACTGTACATGTAGCTTCAAGGTGATACTAATCATGAGTTTATGGACTTCCACTTGTAAAGCATGGGGCGCACTGTATTCCGAAAATGATAAAGTTGGTCTCAGCATGGGAGTATCAGTTTTAGAATCAGATTCACAATGGAGGACAATATAAAGCTAGTCCTATATGTCTCATCTACAGAAAATCGCAATCTGAATCTGAATCTCAATCATAAGTATTATGGGCTGAGATCTGCACTGCAGACTTTACTCCTAATGTAGGAAAAATATTTTTTTTGTAGTGCTTGACTTACAGTTTTGGTGCTAATCATAATTGTTTGAGGTAAATTTTTGAAGTTCATGATTCTTTGCACTTAATCTACAACAAATGTAGTGATCCAACAATCTCACTTTATTGCTACGATACACTGACTCGACTGAGGCTATATTCAACAACATTTCATTACAATTCTTGTTACAGTCTCTCATAACATATTGTTAAAACACTACTTGAATAAGTATAGTATATAGTGTACAGCAGTGTCAAACAACCAGTTTTTGTAAGACGTAGGAAAAGACGTTGGTATAAACAATGATACATGATAGTCTAGTACTATAAACATGATAATTAAAGGCTTCTAACTGTTTTCAAAAAATGTTTATACGCGACACATTCAGTTCTGTCTTGTGTTACATATACTGATAGTTTTCTATTTTCTGTTACCAATAGAATTACCAACGTTATTATAAAGCCATCAGTGTAGGGTCATGGATCTAGGTTTAGGACATTCTTCTCTTCATGTTAAAGCACTATAACTTTATTAATGGCCACCATGATCATCAGCCCCACAATATTTCCACCTGTCATATACAATACTTAATATCAAATATTACCCAAAAGAAATTTACTGCACTCAGTTTTATCAGTGACTGGCATTGCAATTTGAGGGTAATTATTCAATTGTCAATAATGTGCCACGGTACACTGTGTTAAAATACCAACAAGTCTTCATAGTACACATAGCGCCCCCCCTCAAATGTGACTGAATGGAGTCATCACTTAAAGAAATTGGTGGCAACAAATAAATACTGCAAAGTGTCTGTGACAATGAAGGGGATTGCTGCATTTCTGTAATTGAACCTGAAGATCCAGGTCAAAGGTCAAAGGTCTATGTCTAAAATTTAAAGTTAAAACCTGGCAATGCAATCATGACTGTATGGCTGCCATTGAGTAAACTATATGAGTACTAAAAGTAATGCATTGTGTAATATCTGATTCTGCATTATGGCATTATCTAAAAGATACTGACCACATGTAATTGCTACAAAGTATATTCTGCAATATGTCATTAATAGCTTAAATTTGATGGTCTATGAATAATGTCTATGCTGAAGTTGTTTAGTTATTACTATTAAATAGTGATTGTTTACTATAAATATGGGCAAAAATTACATAAAAGCACCAAAACTAAATGCATGCCTATAGCTCTTTTACTTGTAAACATGATTTAAGAGCAATTGGTAATGTGCAAACACTACAATGTGTCTGTGATAGGTAAGAATTGGCTTGATTTTGATAATTACCCCTGTAGGTCAAGGACTCTGAAGATAGCTCGTGCCTGATAATATCAAGATACACATGTGCATGGAATCTTTATATGTATTACAGTTTTTGAGTTATGCAGTAAATAATGATTTTTAACCACAAATATGGCTGCCATTCAGTAAAAGTGATATATATGCACTCCAAAAATAATGCTTGTAAACATTGTAGCCATGTGTAAATTTACAACAATGCGTCTGTGATAGGCATGACCAGTTGGCTTGATTTTTAATAACTGACTGTGCTCATAATGTATATAGCCAACGAGTGTAAACCTTAAGGGAAGAGTGCATGATTATCTAAAATCATATGCTGCTCAATAACATTTGTTTATCATGTAATGGCTAAAAGGGATCCCCTTGCCATATATATTTACCGACATTATGCATGCTCAAATTTGAACGGTTTAGACGATTATCCATTACAAACGGCCCAAAATCGTCATGGAGTTCGAAGAATGCACTGAAAGGGTACATTCAAAATCTAAGTTTTAGACCAGATACATGGAAGTGACTAATATGGTATTATGCTCGATTAAACTTAACGATACACAAGAAAATTGCTTTCAATGTCCAATATGTTGAGGACAGTGACCCAGCAAATGGGCCAAAAATAGACTGAATCCTCTATGATTGAACAGATTAATGTTTATCATACCTGTTGGCCCTGCCATAGATGAATTTGAATTTCCTGGAGTGCAGCTAGAAGGTTTGCAGGTAAAATGTAAACTACAAACTATATGTATAACAATGCTGTTCTCATTATTTTGTACTATAAAGACTGGACGTAAAAGTAGTATTGTTTTTTCATTTGCCACTTGAATTCAAATCATTTCAATTCTGTTCTTGGTTAATATTACCTAATTTAACAAACATTAATTCTTGATTTTGTGATAACCCAAGATTTGCAGTTGGGACCCCCAAATTTTCAGACCATAGTTTCAAATGACCCTTTTAATCCAAAAGTGATGTAAACCCCTGGGACCAGTACTATCAGTATCATTACAAGGTAAACACATTTATTGACCTAAAACAAAATCTATAATGTGAAATACTATATCAAGAGTAGTACAGTATCATTACAAAGCAAATACACATTTAGTGACATAAAAAACAAATGCAAATGATTTACCAAAAGGTGCTGACTCCTAAAGGGTGTTAACTACAAATGCAAGAAATTTTAAGACACTCATTTGAGAAGTCAATACTTGTAACTTGTATAAATTTGTCATCTGTGACTAGCTACCTCGGGGAAGAAACATTTCCATTTATAAACCTGTATGGGGCCATATTCCATAGGGGTAACTACTTAACTTCACTAACAGCAATTAATTACAAAACTAAAATTCCTTGTGTAAGACTTTGTAATGCTTTTGACTATGCAATCCAAATACCTTAGCGTTTGGCCCCACTGTAGCTAAAACATAATAGTGCAAACACTATGTTTGCCACCCAATTGGCTGTTTATCTAGTTTTTGCTGTACTTCCAAAGAGTTCTCCTGTCCTGAGCACATTATTATGCAAATTACCACTCTTATTAACTTGTAAATATTATGCTAATTACCCACTGTCCTTGTAGTATTCTATACTAGGGAGAATACCATACCTATACACTAGCAACTATACATGATTTCTATTATTACAGTTTTATCCACATTTTGATAGCAGATCATCAATATAGGAAAACTTTAATACCCATTGTAAACTGGAAGCCTCATGTACAGTAAACATCTTTGCATTTTTGCTATTCAGAGATGTACATGTATGGAGTATTGGCAAGTTCTGATAGACCTCATATAAATGTAAGGGATTCATTATATATCTATTGTCTCCAGTCCTAATTGACCAATTTCTTCATTTATCCATATTCTCAAGCTGCCTAATATGTAAGTATTTGTCATGGAACATTCCTGCAAGCTGAGTGTGGGACAGCCAGTGTGAGAACAAATTGGTCTCACACTCTGTATCAATGTGCGAGTCAAATTTTGTTTTATAAACCTATTGCTGATTGGTTTATTATGTTCCATATTTCGCACGCATTTTTGTTATGATCGAAGAATTCCCCTCGGAACATATCGATTGTTCACCCACACACAGAGACAACACTTCAGGTGAAAGATTACTCGCGTTCACACCAGCTTGCAACAGACTTTGTAATGATCAAGCCACCGTGGGTACGGTACCCATACCTGTGACTCACTGACTATATGAAGTGCAACCGGAGAAATGGCAATGACTACATCAGAGCAATCAATTAATTGTAAACATGCATGCAATAGCAATATTATGTGGTCATCGTGAACCATCCTGTTGTGTGCCTCGAGCTCCGGTAACAACCATAGAATTTTCGGTCATACTCTGTGCACGTATATTGCAACAATGTTTACAAATTTAGGTTGTCTAGTACTACAAGTAGCAGTATATAGGTCAATGAAGCCTTGATCTGAATATTACGATGTGATATCTGGAATTAGTTGTTATGAATGTGAATTAAAGGAACTATATGTTTTTGCAGAGTTACACAAAACATACACACAAAGTAAAGATGTCCTTGGTGTTGTTATTTAAATCAGTAATAACCTGGTTTTAACTTGTTTTCCTGCCATAAAAAGGGACAAGAATCCCATACACCAATGGGCAGAGATGGAAAATATCACACTTATTGTGAGATATTCCATCTCATCCCATTTAAGGTGTGGGATTCTATTATTCTCTTCTCTCAGAATTTGTCTAAGAACTCTGAGATATGGATAACTGTTCTCTGTCAGTATATGTTCAATAGCTGTAAGATACAGATAACTGCAGTTCTCTTCTGTCAGTATTTGTTTAACAACTCGAAGATACAGATAACTGTTCTCTGTCAGTATTTGTCTAAGAACTCTTAAGATACAGACAACTGTTCTCCTCTGTCAGTATTTGTTTAAGAACTCTAAGATACAGATAACTGTTCTCTTCTGTCAGTATTTATCTAACAACTCTGAGATACAGATAACTGTTCTCATCTGTCAGTATTTGTTTAACAATTAACTCTAAGATACAGATAACTGTTCTCATCTGTCAGTATTTGTTGAACAACTCTAAGATACAGATAACTGTTCTCATCTGTCAGTATTTGTTGAACAACTCGAAGATACAGATAACTGTTCTCATCTGTCAGTATTTATCTAACAACTCTAAGATACAGATAACTGTTCTCTTCTGTCAGTATTTATCTAACAACTCTGAGATAGGGATAACTGTTCTCCTCTGTCAGTATTTGTTAAACAACTCTGAGAAAGGGATAACTGTTCTCATCCGTCAGTATTTATCTAACAACTCTGAGATAGGGATAACTGTTCTCCTCTGTCAGTATATGTTCTGAACTCCTGAATATTCCTATGTTGAAAATGTGTTTGTTTGGTCAAAAAACTATAATTCCAGAACTATACTGAACAGATAGAGCTGAAATGTATTGGGTATACCTCTGGGGATAAGTAGATGACGTCAAATTCACAACATGATGATCCCATTGGCCATGTATGCATTTTAGGGTTTAAAAACCCCACTTTAGGTCAAAAACTTATATCTGAAATCAATCGTGACCATTGTACCCCAACACTTCAGAAAAAGTACATCCAATCAGAATACAGCAAATCTGTGGCAGTTGAAGTAGATCAATAGTTGACAAACTTGTACTTTTCATTTGTTATGGTATTAACATTAGATCAGACTGTATAGATCGAGATATTGATGACAGTAGATTGACCACCAACTGATTAAATAATACACCTTTTGATTAGTAAACATGTGCAAGATATATGATAATATACTGAAAAAAATAGCACCAATGGCATTGTAGCAAAACTGTGCATTTTGTTTGCTTATGTTTATCTGGTAGCCTAGCCAAATGATAGCATATCAGGTAAAGGTATTAATGCAGCAGCTTATTGTTACTTTTACCATATATGCCGTCATTTGGCTGTTGCATGGTATTGTTGCTGGCCATATTTGCATTCAACTTTGGTTGTTTATTAATTGGCCTAGGCAACCCAATTGTTATCTTGGCCATATATACACCATTATTTGTCTGTTGTTATTGGTGTAGTTTTGTTGCTAAGGCATATTTGAATACATATTTGGAATCTTTTTTCACTTGCCTAACATTCCCAGTATTCATATTTACAATATAAACAATAATTGGTTACTAGGACCAGTTTTGTCAATAAGTTTGAAACATTATAACTGCAGAATAACACCTGTAGCACTACTACTACTGAACCTATAGCTTTATCAGTTTAGTTGTGCAAAAAATCAAACTGAAAGTGCTATTGTCACACAAATTCTGCCTTTCAGGTATTTGTGGACAAACTAAGGTGACAATGAGGGTGAACTACCATGGTAGTTCATGGTCAACCATGGTCACTTACGCCCAGCAACAATTTACAGTGGCCATTGAGGTAAAACAACAAGGCTGCATATACCCCACAGATATAATGACCCTGACACTGTCTGCACAGGAGTCCAAATAAACCAACACATATTTTGGAGTAAGTGCAGCCAAGCTTACATGCTCAATGAGAACTGAGAAAGACTTCACAGATACACCATTTTATAGGCCGAGAAAGTACCCACCCGACCATCCCCTACACCCATCCCGCACCCCCATACCTCAGCAATCCCTACCCACACACACACACACACACACACACCCATCCATCCATCCACTCACACCAATATCATACTTAACATCATATCTACCAACCTACTGACTAAAATACCTAGTACCTTTGTCTACACCTAACTACCTACATACACCTATCAACCCACCTCCTCCTCCCCCACCATTCGACCTAACATGATATCTAAAAGCCTAATTAGTACCTCAATTAACCTACCTATCTATATATATCTACCTACACCTATCATAGTATCAATCCACCTAACCCCTCCCCCACCATTCAACCTAACATGATATCTAAAAGCCTAATTAATACCTCAATTAACCTACCTATCTATATATATCTACCTACACCTATCATAGTATGAACCCACCTGACCCTTCCCCACCATTCAACCTAATACGATATCTAAAAGCCTAATTAATACCTCAATTAACCTACCTATCTATATATATCTACCTACACCTATCATAGTATCAATCCACCTGACCCTTCCCCACCATTCGACCTAACATGATATCTAAAAGCCTAATTATTAATACCTCAATTAACCTACCTATCTATATATATCTACCTACACCTATCATAGTATCAATCCACCTAACCCCTCCCCCACCATTCAACCTAACACAATATCTAAAAGCCTGATTAGTACCTCAATTAACCTACCTATATATATATATATATATATATATATATATATATATATATATATATATATATATATATATATATATCTACCTACACCTATCATAGTATCAACCCAGCCACCATTGACCATCAGCATACAATTCTACCATATGTACCATCCTATAGACCTAAAAACCTATAACTATTCCCCCACCCACACACCCACCAACTAAGCATTCTACCTATATTCTATACACACACATACATATACACAATCATACATTTATACATACATTTATACATACATACATACACATACAATATAGTTACATATATATACATTTATACATACATATATACATCCATACATACATACATACATACATACACACATACATACATACATACATACATACCGTACATACATACATACATACATACATACATACAAACACACATACACACATACATACATACATACATACCGTACATACATACATACATACATACATACATACACACACACACACACATACATACATACATACATACATACATACATACATGCATACATACATACATACATACATACATACATACATACATACATACATAAAACTACATCTATCTACAGCTATCAACCCACTAACATATCGTATGTATCTACATAACTGCCTAAAGAGATTGTCAGCTGCTAAGTTTGTATAATATTTATACACAAACACTTTATATGAAATTATCTAGTTTTATATGTTTATGTTGTACTTTCACCCTTAGTATATTGTGTAATATTGATAGTCTTGACTTAAAATATTGAAGTGTAACTTCTTTGCAAATGGGATGTAGACCGTGAAATGCAAATAAACAAACTACTATTTAACTATTCCTTAACCTACATCCTAATATACTTTGGATTACATCAAAAGTATCAAGGGTATATCAATTATTTTAAAGTATAACAGTATGAAATAGCTGTTCTTAATTACAATTAAGTTAATTATACTTTCTGAGCTAAAGTGAAATTAAACTCAAACTGTTTTGTTTTCAAACTGCTCACAAATGACAAAAAGTAGTGCAATTAAGCTAAGATAGCAACAACTGTTTACCCAATCTTATATATAAAAATGCATTTAGTCCCGACTCCTAATATTGGCAACAAACACAAGTGATAAGTGAATGAAAAGCAAGCACATGTACTTGACTAACAGTCAAGGTGACTGACTGACTATGTAGTAAGTCTACAAAAAAGTGCACAATACATGTCTGACCTGGATAGCTTATTCCAACCAAACTTCATGTCCAAATATGCACATTTCTTTGTTTTGTAACCAAAAATGTTCGAATGATGGATATATTTGTCATTAAAATGCATGTTTCCCTACTGACTAAGCTTATTAGATAGTGACATCATTTGAATGTCTACAACCATGTTATCTATGATGAACTTTTCAAATGAAACATTAAACTTGAAATGTATGATAGATTCAAATTATCCAGTCTTCACGTATATCTCTGAATAAAGGAATGAATAAATGGACCAGTTTCAATCAAACCAGGCATAATTAACTGTCAGATACTGTAGTCTAGGTATGTACACAATAAGGACCTAATGGCAGTAACATTATTTGTCTTAAAAATTCAGAATAGCAATAAAGCTATATGTTGGAAATGTGTCTGTGAGATGAAAACTTGTGAAGTTAGTTAGTTAATTAGTTTGTTAGTTCATTAGCAAGTTAGCTTGTTGGTTAGTTAGTTATTTAGGTAAATAACAAGCCTTCATCCCAACAAACTCCAAATAATTCTCCTTATTCCTGCTCTGAATTGTTTGGAAAATATGTCATTATTTGGATAAACTACATGTATTCAGACATACACTCGATCAATTTGGGTAGCATACAGCCGAGTAAAGGCCAAATGACAATATCCCATGCAAAAAATTCATCATTGATAATGTGGATGTAGACATTCAAATGAGACCTCTATTTATTAAGCTTCCAGCATTAGCTAGCAAAACACTCTAAAAAAGCTTCCATCCTGATAACATGGGGTAGACACTTGAATGGAGTCTCTATATATGCCTGACTTTTTTGGAGTTATACAATACCTTGTACCTAATTCATTCACTAATTCATTCTCTCTAACTAGCGAACCATGACAGATTTTTGCATTAGCGGTTCATGTGTGACTTTCCCCACTTGGTGAGCCAGCAAGGCGGGTGTCATAAAATTTGTTTGTATCCCTAAAGCTATTTGCAAAGTCACTGATAATGGGTCAGTAAAACTGATAACTGATATGACATTGAGCTTAGCTTTGCCTGTGGTGTTATAGCTTTGCCTGATGTGTTATGTAATAGTGCTTTACCACATTTGTAAATATTGCCAACACACATTATTCAGTGATAAGAAAGATAAGAAACCTCACTTCCTTAGATACTAGATTCTGCAATGTAAATATACTAATCAATGATCAAACTAACAAACTCACTCTAACTAGCTAAGTAATTGGTAAATAAGTCTTCCTAGAAGATATAGAACAAACTCAAATATTTTACTTCCATGTGATTATAGATTTGAAATTTATTTTCTTTAGTTATGTCAGTTCACAAGGTAAAGTTCTGGGTGAAATATAGATATAAAATAACCCCCACCCACCCACCCACCCACCCACCCAGTCAGTCAGTCAGTCAGTCAGTCAGTCAGTCAGTCAGTCAGTCAGTCAGTCAGTCAGTCAGTTTCTTTCTCTCTCTCTCTCTCTCTCTCTCCCTCTCTCTCTCTCTCTCTCTCTCTCTCTCTCTCTCTCTCTCTCTCTCTCTCCACACCCACACACATCTAGACACACACATCTACATATACCTCCCTACACCTAATCCATTCACCCCCATCTACACCTTGGCACACCCACACAAACACACCCATCAGCATACCATATTCTAAAAAAACATCTGCACACACACACACACACACACACAAACAAACACAAACACAAACACTGTCACACAACCTCCAACCCCCACCCCATCACACCCACCAATAACCCCCCAACCCACCTTTCTCTCCTAAAAAATGGTATAAATGTGATGTATTTCTGAGTCCCCACTAAGCATGTGAGCTTGGCGCCTAACTCCAAAAAATGTCTTGGTTGATGAGAGTCTTGCACAAACAGTATCAAGGGTCACACACATATGTGCTGTATATGCAACCTTGTTATGCCAATTGGCCATCTGGTCATGTTGCTGGCCTTGCTGTCTCGGTGTCCACTTGCAGAAATGCAACCATGGTCACCCTGTGGTCATGTTGCCGGCCTTGATGTCTTAAGTGTCCACTTGCAGAAATGCAACCATGGTCACTTCGAGGGCTCAAAATACATGTACTTGTTTGTAATGTATTACTATTGCCAGTCACAATCTGGGTATATTTACAAAGTTTTAACCTGTACGATTTTGTCTCACTAGATTCTTGCTAGAATCTCACTAGATTCGGTTAGAATCATGAAAATAAAGATTTCTAATGAGAATCTGATCAGAATTCAATATAATCTAGTAGATTCTTACAAGAATCTATCAGAAGATCTTCCTGACAGTCGATGAGCAAAATTCTAATAGATTTTAACACTTTCTTACTCCATACCACATTTTTCTCACTAGAATCTCACAAGATTCTATTAGAATCATCAAATTATGGATTTCTAATGAGAATCTTGCAAGAATCGATTGGATACTTGTCACACCCCTGCATTCAGACTAAAGTGACAGAACAATTCTAATAGATTATTCTTCTAGCTATTTCAACAGCATTATATTTCCTGTGAGATCCTGGCAAGAAAGGTTAAAATGGTCCAGAAAGCGGCATGAACTTTAGGGGGAAACGCAGATCTTGTTATTTCCTATGTTATAAAAAAGTATAATGTCATAGTAGTAACTTGTGAGTGAATACCAATACATATATAAATATGTACCTATAAACGTGGTTACATTGAAATTTGTTATTGTTGGGAACCGGAAATACTGTAATACGGCACAGTGAAAATTGTTTATTTAAAAAAACAAAAAAACTACTATGGTGCTGACGTACTTTGATCATTTTCACACTCGAAATCAGAGGATTAACTATCAAAATCGAAGCTAGAACTTAGCGACAGGTCACTGTTAACTCTGACTGATGCTGCATACCATGATGGCCTTGAATATATTTAAAGACTAACAACATCGACCTTTGACATTTCGACGGAAATATGACGAAATAAGAATATTTTATAACAAGGTCACTAATTTGATGTTTTTGATATAATATATTATTACGCAAAATGAGCGAATCAAAATATTCCTTACAAAACATGGTATCTACAATGTAGTGAAATGATTTCTATTCTCTCATTGGACGATATCGAAGCCCGCCATTTTCATACGACAGTAAACTGGCTACCAGTACGTGAAAGTTAACTCTCGCAATCATCTGTCAAAACCTACGAAACCTTTACGATGGTGAAGCCTTGGCTAACAGCTGTTCCACAAATTACTGATCGTTGACAACATGGTTATGATACAATGAACCTCTTCAGTACCATGATCACTCACACAGGCACGGGCACTTGTACTAATTTAGGAGAAAGGGTAGGATAGCTAGCTGTAAGTAGCGATAGTTCTTGAAGTCTCTACAGATGAGATGAGGCTAGTAGTAATATTATAGTATAGTATGGTACCTGAAATGGCTTTATCCTTTGTTGTGTATTTCGTGGTCGATCTACATCTTGAAAATCATTTGCCAATTTTCAATCATGATTTCATCAAGTAAAATTCGATGCAAGTGAATGAAAATCTCTTGATTTTTTTTTTCAATCGTTGATCATTGTGTTTTTATGTCGCGCGATCGCGACAGCCCATCACTCGACTCAAAATTTAGCGACGGGAAATATCATATACCCCTCTGGAATCAAGAATATCCTATGACAGCCAATGCATCGTTTACGCTCGGATTTAAGTTCTAAGAAAGATGTTATTCCAATGAAAATGGCACAAATCCTAAGTATTCTGTGAAAGTTTTGACGGGCAGCCATTTCCATTTCATAATGGGTTTGAATTATCAACATATTCACATTCAGATTCAAAACTGATTATGGTGCTAGGGTGACTATCGCATCACATACACACAGGAGTCATTTTGAATATGAATGTGAATATGTTGATATTAAATATTTATGCACACTCTGGTGATATTTTTTATTCTCATTGCATAATACACTATTTTGAAGATTTTCATTCTGTAGGCAATGAGGAGCCAATAGGATTCTGATAGAAAATTTACTAGATTCTTATTAGATTCTCACTATATTCTTACTCGTCTGTTTTCTCACTAATTTGCATACAAATATCTAATAGATAATTCACTATATTCTCACTAGATTCTTATTAGATCCAATATTTTCGTGCTAATTTGCATACAAATACCTAATAGAAAATTTACTAGATTCTCACTAGATTCTTATTAGATCCAATATTTTCTCGCTAATTTGCATACAAATACCTAATAGAAAATTCAATAGATTCTTATTAGATTCTCATTGTTTTCTCGCTAATTTGCATACAAATACCTGATATATTATTATGAGATTCTTACTAGATTCTCACTAGATTCTTATCAAAATCTAGTGAGAGATATTTGTAAGGGAAGTGTTATCAACACAATTAAAAAATACTTATTATGAAAAGAATAGTACTCATTGCATTTTGCAATATTGTTCATTTTTCTAAGGAAAATAGGATTCTGGGAATTTCAAAATCATTTATGAAGATAATGACTTGGCAGGTAATATCAGTTTCCACCACTGAAGGTGCTGTGCCAGTTAATGTGGCATATTTGGGTATTTGTATTTACTTACTTGTTTACAAATCATATTTGAATATCTCAATAAGGAAATGACTTACTAAATTATTTTCTGAATGTATTCAGAAGGGAACATGATCAAAAGAAGCACAATTCCATTCTCATGACATTAGTTTTGAAGTTGTTCTTAAAATTTTACTTTAAACATTTATGTACTCATCTTTTTACAAAAAATCTCAGTTTTTGAATGTTGAGATATTTACCTGTTTCTTCCTTTGCAATATAGTGTATGTACATCACCATTTGACTGTTGTTATGAGTGTGGCCTTGTCACTAGGCATGTTTGCATACAATTTTTAATGTTTTTTGCACTAGCTAGCCTAACCACCATCTTGTCTTTGCAAATATGATGGCATGTGACTCTTGCTAAAGGCTTGGTCATGGTTGCTGCGGTAAGTTTTATCAATGTATTTTGAATAAAATGTCTTCCTCAAGAATATCCCTTTAAAATTTCAGCCTAATTCACAGGAGGTGATTTCTGAGATGTACCTTTTCATAGAAAATTAAGATTTCCACATCAAATTTGCATATCGCTGATTGGATTACCATTGGAGCCAAAACACAGACCTATAGTGAGATCATTCGATTTCACACCAAGATACACAGACAGACACTGTCCATCAGACTTCCATTACTAAAAGTTTCAAATAGAATTCAGTTGAAATTGAATGAAAATCTGTGACATTTACATGTGTTAATTTGAAGTTGTGTCTACAGCTGCCCTGTGAATAGGATTATGGACTACAGACCACCTTTCTCCAAAATAGTGACTATCGTGATAGATCTATGACACCTGGCCACTCTTAGTCTTATTTTGATAACCTAATAGTTACCAATCTAGTCAGTCAGGTGTAGTCTGTACAAGCCCTGTGATTCTGCCATTTGCCATTATTGGTTTAATATGATGACCATGTTCAACCAAGGGCATATGACTATGAACTACCATGGTAGTTCATGGTCACTTAAGTCCAGCAACAATTTACAGTGGCCATTGAGGTAACACAACAAGGCTGCATATACCCCACAGATATAATGACCCTGACACTGTCTGCACAGGAGTCCAAATAAACCAACACATATTTTGGAGTAAGTGCAGCCAAGCTTACATGCTCAATGAGAACTGAGAAAGACTTCACAGATACACCATTTTATAGGCCGAGAAAGTACCCACCCGACCATCCCCTACACCCATCCCGCACCCCCATACCTCAGCCACCCCTACCCACACCCACACACACACACACACACACCCACCCATCCATCCACTCACACCAATCCACCAATATTATACTTAACATCATATCTACCAACCTACTGACTAAAATACCTAGTACCTTTGTCTACACCTAACTACCTACATACACCTATCAACCCACCTCCTCCTCCCCCACCATTCAACCTAACATGATATCTAAAAGCCTAATTAGTACCTCAATTAACCTACCTATCTATATATATCTACCTACACCTATCATAGTATCAATCCACCTAACCCCTCCCCCACCATTCAACCTAACATGATATCTAAAAGCCTAATTAATACCTCAATAAACCTACCTATCTATATATATCTACCTACACCTATCATAGTATCAATCCACCTAACCCCTCCCCCACCATTCAACCTAACATGATATCTAAAAGCCTAATTAATACCTCAATTAACCTACCTATCTATATATATCTACCTACACCTATCATAGTATCAATCCACCTGACCCTTCCCCACCATTCAACCTAACATGATATCTAAAAGCCTAATTAATACCTCAATTAACCTACCTATCTATATATATCTACCTACACCTATCATAGTATCAATCCACCTAACCCCTCCCCCACCATTCAACCTAACATGATATCTAAAAGCCTAATTAATACCTCAATTAAGCTACCTATCTATATATATCTACCTACACCTATCATAGTATCAATCCACCTAACCCCTCCCCCACCATTCAACCTAACATGATATCTAAAAGCCTAATTAATACCTCAATTAACCTACCTATCTATATATATCTACCTACACCTATCATAGTATGAACCCACCTGACCCTTCCCCACCATTCAACCTAACACGATATCTAAAAGCCTGATTAGTACCCCAATTAACCTACCCTATCTATATATTTACCTACACCTAACATAGTATCAAGCCAGGCAGCAGACCCACCCCTGACCCCCACACATGTGACTATTGCTAAGGCCTGGGTCATGGTAGCTAGGGTAAGTTTTGTCGATGTATTTTGAACAAAATTTCCTCCTCAAAAAATATCCCTTTAAAATTTCAGCCTAATTCACAGAGTAGGTAATTTCCGAGATGTACCTTTTTAAAGAAAATTGAGATTTTCGATATTATACTTAACATCATATCTACCATCCTAAAGACCTGAATACCTACCTTACTACATCTAACTACACATACACTCATCAACCCACCCACCCCACTCCCACCATTCGACCTAATATCATATCTAAAATCTGTATAATGTACATATATCTACCTACACCTTTCACAGTATCAACCCATAGAGACCCCCCCCCCCCCGATACACACACCAGCCTATCAATTCAACCTAACATACAATCCTATTGACCTAAATGCCTATAACTATCTCCTGACTCACACACACACACACACCCACACCCACCAACTTAGCATTCTACTTAACATCATACATGTATCTATACACACATACATACACACATACATAGGGTATACGCAATCATACATACATGCACACACACACACACATACATACATACATACATATATACATACATACATACCTGCACACACACACACATGCACACACACACGAACACTCTTACACAACTTCCAACCCCCCACCCCATCGCGCCTCCAAAGCCCCCAACCCACCTTTCTCTCCTAAAAAATGGTATAAATGTGATGTATTTCTGAGTCTTCATTAAGCATGTGAGCTTGGCGCCTAACTCCAAAAAATGTCTTGGTTGATGAGAGTCTTGCACAAACAGTATCAAGGGTCACACACATATGTGCTGTATATGCAACCTTGTTGTGCCAATTGGCCATCTGGTCATGTTGCCGGCCTTGCTGTCTCGGTGTCCACTTGCAGAAATGCAACCATGGTCACCCTGTGGTCATGTTGCCGGCCTTGCTGTCTAAGTGTCCACTTGCAGAAATGCAACCATGGTCACCCTGTGGTCATGTTGCCAGCCTTGCTGTCTCGGTGTCCACTTGCAGAAATGCAACCATGGTCACCCTGTGGTCATGTTGCCGGCCTTGCTGTCTAAGTGTCCACTTGCAGAAATGCAACCATGGTCACTTCGAGGGCTCAAAATACATGATTGTACTTGTTTATAAATGTATTTAAATGCCAGTCACAATCTGGGTACATTTACAAAGTTTTAAGTGTTATGAACACAATTACAAATACAGTGCCAAAAAGAAACTCCCTGTCAATTTTATTTTATTTTAAAGAACATTTTCATCTACACATACCCAGATGCATCCCCAATAAATTTCAGCTCAATCTGTTCAATATTTGTGGAATACATCCTTAAGAATGTTCCCATCAAATCTCAGAATAATCTGTCATGTCGTTATTGAGTTAATATGTTTTTTGACCAAACATCACATTTTTTACCATTTTTTTACCCAATTAAACCACTGAGTACCAGGGGAAACCTGAGTTGTTCGGTAGAGTCAAACTGAACGACACTCTTCTTACTTTCAGTGTGGTAAATTGAATCAAACCCTGAATGATGGGTTCGAACCCTGACTGCAGTGGTAAGAGGCAAGTGGTTTTACCACTCAACCACCAACAACCCTTGTATTTGACTTTTAAGTTGTTTACACACATCCAGGCAGACTGACACTTTCACCCGTATGTTGTATTGTAGAAAGACACACATAACTTGCCCAGTGAAATAAGTACATCAACATTGAGTTATCCTAACATTTCACCAAATGCCTATACCCATCCCTGTTGTTATATTTGCAATAAACCCTTTGACTGTTGCTTAGGGCATGGCAATGGTTGCTAGGGCCACTTATGTAAGTATAACCCACTCAAAATTTACAGATGATCAATTTTAGAATCATTACCAATTTCATCCCCAGTAGCTTGAGACCAAAATCACCTGCATCATCAACAAGACAGACATGTAGACAGCCAGACTTTACCATGAACCATTCATTCACTTTGTGCTTGAAATTAGAGAATGTTCAATGAGGGGTAATTCAAGTGGCATTAATGGTTGATGACACTAATTAGACATAAGTATTTCACATGTGGTTGATGACACTACTTTGACATACGTATATTTCACAGGTGGTTGATGACACTACTTAGACATGCGTATATTTCACAGATGGTTGATAACACTACTTAGACATACGTATCTTTCACAGATGGTTGATGACGCTACTTAGACATACGTATATTTCACAGATGGTTGATAATACTACTTAGACATATGTATCTTTCACATGTGGTTGATAATACTACTTAAACATACGTATATTTCACAGGTGGTTGATGACACTACTTTGACATACGTATATTTCACAGGTGGTTGATAATACTACTTAGACATACGTATATTTCACAGAAGGTTGATGACACTACTTTGACATATATTTCACAGATGGTTGATGACGCTACTTAGACATACGTATATTTCACCACCCCCTACTTAGACATGTACCCCTCAAATACATTATGTTATGTTACAATATTACAAGGCTCAGCTAGACCAGATATAACAAAGGCTATGTGACTTCATTACCTCGAAGACTGTGAATGACTTGTTGGATTATCATTTAAGACGCTGTGGAAACAGGTATTACATTCAGTGAAAACAACCAATATTGACTGTGAATCGACAGCGGACGAATCTAGACTTACCAATAATTGTAGGACATTAGAATAGTTTCTAGAAGTTGTTATATTTGATTTCATCAATTAAACTTATGGTTTTCTCATTTGATACTTTATTTGGATTGTGGACATTGTGGCTTTGAAATCGGTGTGGCAACAGACAGATGATTCTAGTGTATGGTGAGTAACCTGCAATAGTATATTGGAACTAAATGGGCATGTAGAACTATAAACATGTGACTCTCTAGATATATAAGGCATTGCACAGAACATTAAGTATTATAAGGCTGCAACATCTACAGGTGGTTGATGATACTACTTAGACATACGTATATTTCACAGATGGTTGATGACACTACTTAGACATACGTATATTTCACAGAAGGCTGATGATACTACTTAGACATACGTATATTTCACAGAAGGCTGATGATACTACTTAGACATACGTATATTTCACAGATGGTTGATGACACTACTTAGACATACGTATATTTCACAGAAGGCTGATGATACTACTTAGACATACGTATATTTCACAGATGGTTGATGACACTACTTAGACATACGTATATTTCACAGAAGGCTGATGATACTACTTTGACATACGTATATTTCACAGATGGTTGATAATACTACTTAGACATACGTATATTTCACAGATGGTTGATAATACTACTTAGACATACGTATATTTCACAGATGGTTGATAACACTACTTAGACATACGTATATTTCACAGAAGGCTGATACTACTTTGACATACGTATATTTCAGATGGTTGATAATACTACTTAGACATACGTATATTTCACAGAAGGTTGATGACGCTACTTAGACATACGTGGCTGATGATACTACTTTGACATACGTATATTTCACAGATGGTTGATGACGCTACTTAGACATACGTATATTTCACAGAAGGCTGATGATACTACTTTGACATACGTATATTTCACAGATGGTTGACGACACTACTTTGACATACTGACATATATTTCACAGGTGGTTGATGACACTACTTAGACTTATGTATATTTCACAGGTGGTTGATGAAACTACATATATCATATTGGTGTCTGGTGACACTTTCACTACTGATGTGATAAATATTGTTAATAAGTTAAATTAGCAGTGTGGCAGGCCTAACTCTAAATGTTGGCAAAACTAAAGGTTTGTGGATCAATTCCTGGAAAACACATGCTGACTTGTATGACAGTACAATGTGGCCCAGCTAAGCAACCAATTTAATCACTTGGGCCATACTTTTCAACTGATCCCGTTAATAAGGGGATAAAGCATTGCTATTGATAAGAAAATATCAATTGAAAATATATAATATTAATGGGAAACTTGGCAGTTTACTTTGTGTGGTAAAATGGTCCTTAGCAGTTGAAAAGATAACATACCTCCTCAATGTGTTTTGTACCAGAATCGATTTTTAGGGGTCCTGAAAAATTATTTTTTCAATTTTTTTGAACTTCTAAACCTGACAAAACAAATCTTTGTAGAAGACTTGTATCCCTCCAAATACACTATGTTATGTGACTAAATGGAGACCTGATTTTAAACAAATTGGTAACAACTAATAAATACTTCTCATGGTTTCAATTTATGTAGATGGAAAATTACACAAAACAGTAAGTGCAGCATTTGTAATGACATGAAAACGACCTTTCCAATATTTTTATTGATTGCAAAAGGGTAAAATCTTTCTGGAAACAGATTGAAGCCTTTCTATTTTATGAGCTGAACCAGACAATATTGATAATGATGGCCAGCCTTTAATGTGTTCAAGGAAATCAGAGTAAACAAGTAAACATTTCTGTCATAGTAGCCATGTTTGCAATTATAAGATCTTGCTTCTACATAAAGATGCTGGCAGGCTTCAGTCTGTTGATATCTTTCAGTGTTTCTTAGCAGAAATTAGAATCAGAATTGGGACAGAAATTTTACTACAATACTTGTTTTCGTTTTCTATATGCATTTAATTTATTAAATTTCTTTTATATAAATTTCTGTTTACATATTGTGAAGTCCACAAACTGTAATGTGTATCAAACTAAGGTTATGGAGAAATAAAATGATAGATTAATAAAATAAGTCATTGTAATTTTTAGATCAATCATGAATAAATAAATAAATAAATAAATATGGATGTTTGTACTTCAAAAGTTATAACTGGTGGCCCTCTTGGCCATGCTGAACTTGCTTCAGTACAGAAGTGAAAGAGCTTGGCAGATCATTTTTTCCTAAAAAGTGTTAAATTCCACTCAATTTGGCAATATATGTAGTTATTTAGACAGGAAAAAATGTAGCGATATATTTAGAAAGAAGGGAATGACCTTTGAATAGTAGGAAATGGTATCCCGTGTCATTACAGTCTTGTATTGATCACAGTGACCGGCTGGGTATTTCACACATAAAATGTGGAAATTGTAATTCTCAAACTCTTTAAAATGTATAACAAAGGAATAAGACCTGGTTTCCTACATTTTGCATGTGATGTTGATTAAATGTATAACAAAGGAATAAGACCTGGTTTCCTACATTTTGCATGTGATGTTGATTAAATGTATAACAAAGAAATAGACCTGGTTTTCTACATTTTGCATGTGATGTTGATTAAATGTATATCTTCAAAAATTTGGAGTTTTCAGAATGACATGAGAAGTTTGTAAATGTGTCAGCTAATCATAGCGCTACTGGGATAGTAGCATAGCTATAAACTTTGTGATATTCAAAAAAATGTTTATCCACATGCCAATACATATTATTACACCTATTATGCAATATGCACCATTATTTGACTGTTGCTATGGGTGGGGTCTTGTCGTTGTTTAATGTTTATTCACATGCCTATCCAGCAAAGTCGTTATAAAAGATTTCATGATTTCATGACATCAATAAAACTATAACTTTTACTCTTTTACTGAGACTGCAAGTTTTGATTCTCTATACATTTTTTTTTTACCCAAAACGCACACCTCTGGTCCAATCAATTTGGTTTCAACAATTTCCCAATTAGACACACCAAAGGGAACATCACCACCAAATATCAAAACCATTGGCATGGCGGTTGCACACACTCACAAACAAGACTGATGGACAGACACCACAACATGACTATAGCACCACTGAACCCCTTATTTGTATAGTAAAAGATATAAGTCTACCTTCTTGTTCTATTTTGACCCACTACCAACATAGATCCCCCAAAACCTTCTTCAGGGATTTCAAAATTTGTCGGATATAGCCTTTAAGCTTGAAGAAAAAATTATGGCATCTGCAAGGAAGGTGACAAATAATAGACTCAGTGATTATCATGAAGTATTTGTTATAACAAATAGGAGAATATAAAACACACTGAAATGGCACCAAACTTTAATTTCCACGAGTTTTCAGCAATTTTCAGGAATTTCATTGTCAAAAGGATATCCAGGAATGGTTTGAAATTTCAGAATGATTACTTTCTCAACTAATGCATAAAGCCTGAAAGAGTTACCAGAATGTTAGAAACTCAAGTGTGTGGCAAAAATATTATATTCCTTGGTATCAGGTCTTGAAGTTGCAGCCATTTTAGTCACATGTAAAATGTTTTTATGTTGTGACTATTAAAATATGGCAATTTTTTACTTTTTAATATTTTATGCATCTTCAAAGGCTCAAGTCTGCAAGGTACATTATGTTAAAAGTTTACTTAATTTTAGTTATATAATGACACATGATTATGCATAAATTATACAGTCATAGTTTTATTTCTGTAAACCTGGACTTCTCTTCCCCTTTACATTTGCTTACAAGCTGGCATTTCCACAGATGTATAAATTATTTTCACAACTCTTTCAGTGGGTGTACATGTAGGTTATTCAGAGTGTTATGTAATGGCAGCATAGGAAATTCATCAGTATGTTTGCAATGCTATATTGCCAAATAGAATTGTGGTTACCTCACCATGCATCCAATGACATATAGTGCCAATCTAACAATTATGCATATCTTTTATTTTCAAAGCTTTAGTCCAGTGTGTATTGATAAACTACTCACCTGTCTGTTTCACATGGCTTTGTGTCACCGGAATCTGTAATGACTGCTTTGTCTCTGTTTTCTAGAAAGTTTGTTTTGGATTGTAAGTCCTTATGTACAATGTCACATGCATGGAAATATCCCATACTCTGTAAAGACAACATCATCAATTCGTAAGCTTTTCAACAAGGTACAACATAACAATGATCTCCAATTGAGATTAACAGGTCTAGCTATTAAAGCAAGAAAAGGTCATTAATTTCCAGGGGCTGAGAATTTCATTTTCATTAGCTTACATTATGTTCCTCCACATTATACCTGGTTATTACACAAGACAAAGATCATGTAGTTTGGCCACTAAACAACACTGTTCAGAAACAGCTTTTGGACAGAAGTGAGGGCCATGTTCATTGCATTTTATAGTCTCCTTTGTTTGAAAGAAACCTGATTTCTAGTGTTTCGTGGCAAGGCAAATATGATAGCACTGTCAACCAGTGAACACATTCTGCTAACATTTTCTAGATCCAGAATAAATCAGGATTTTTAGACACATTTTGTTGACTGCAGTTTATATGTGAGTGTAGTGAGCGATCAGTTTTTACACCTGGAGGTGGGCCAGTGACTTTTTGTTCATGTTGTACTTAAAAATAGTGACCCCCCCCCCTGCAATTCATCCACAAAACAATCCACCCCCTCCCCCTCTGACAAATAAAAAACACAATGACCCCCCCCCCCCCCCATCTCTTGACAGGAAACACTCTTTTTGTTCTTGCAAAAGACACTATTCTCAAAGCATAATACTGCACACTGCATAGTTAATTTTATTTTTACATGTTACATTTTCAGTAATTTTAAGTGTATCTGGTAAATTGCTAACCAATATCCATTGCTTCACATGTATAAAGCTCTTTAGATAGGAACCCTATGAAAAGTATGATTGTCTGTTCACGGATGTACACAATATTCATGGTTTAGTAACCAAAAGTTTTATGATATCTCTTAGATTGAGTGAACTATTAATATATAATTCAGCTAATTATCAAGTACAATATTATAAATGGAGTTAATATACTTGTAAACCCATGTTAATAACTGTCACACATAATGATGTACTTGCATCATATAATGAATTGTTTGCATCATATAAAGATATGTTCACATCATATAGTCAATATATTGTTTTCTTTAGACTTAACACAACTGCGGCTTTCCATACATGTACACGTTTGCACTCCTCAAGGCACTTGTTTGTCCTCTTCATAATTGTTCAGTTTAATCATGGCACTGACTCAAAACACCACTATGGGGAGGTGGGTGGGGGTGGTGTTTTGAGTCTTTTCATTGACCACACTGCTAATTTTAACCAATTTTTGAATAATGAAATGTGATAAATGTCATTGGTTTCAAAATAGAAATTAAAAAATGTCAAAATGTTTTCTGTACTACAGCAGTTTCTAAACTAGATTACTAATTCAATTCACTTACTATTGTCTATGTTCTCCAGTATATTGCTGGCAACATGATAGCCTTGAAAATAAATACATTCTAATACCAAGGAAATGTAATATTATGATCTGCTGAGAAAATGTTACTCACAGTATACAGTCATGGCACTCAATGTGGATACTAGATATTCCTGGGGAGATGTAAAATCTAATTTTCCTCCTAACTTTGCATCCTGTCAGTACTATAGAAGTCCTGGCCAGAGTAAGTATAGCCCTTTACTAGATCATCATCAAACAAGTCTGTGTTTATAACTTTGTTTATCAGTCATTCACATAATATATATTCTCTGAGAATCCGATTAATATTGTGTTCACCTTGGAATATATTTCTTTCTTGGTAGTTTATGGTGTAAAACAATAGCAAGACAAAAGGTTTCACATGTAGCCTGGTGACATGCATTAAACTTGGTGATGGTCACAGGTAGCAGAGAAGAAGTGAAACACAAACACAGAAAAGTAATTTTGATAAGACATGTAGTTCGTACTATAGCTATGCCAAGGAACAGTTCAATAGTTTGTACATGTATGATAAATCAACACATTAGGGGTGAGATCAGTAGGTAAAAAAACTTATTCTTTTAGAAAGGACTCAGAATTAACCCCTTCCCCATCCCCTTCTAACTAAATTGGTAAAATTGTTGTACACAGCACAATCAATTTCAAATCAGTATGTTGTACTATGTAGTGCTATGAATACATAAAGCCAGTATGTAAAATAGCTCTTTTATTAGACTGTCGACAGTCGCTTGCGCCTTTTTTTCCTCCGTTTTATCTAAACTCCGATCCGGCGCAACACTAGTCTAATCGCAAACTGATATCGAGGGCCGAAGGCCCGAGCGACTGTTGTCCCTTGCCGCATCTCCCTTGCTATTACTTATTCATGATGTGACGTCATTTAATGGGGCGTTTCTCTATATATCATATGATTTGCATACAGTTCAATGTAAGGTCACTCAACATTCAACACACGTAAACTACAGCGGAATTTTGTCTTCGTAAATGCATTTTGATGGTCATAATCAAGTACTTTTTGCTTTCCTATCTTTCTTTGTTAAAGCTTGAAACTGCGCATTTTATTAAGATTAGTAAATGACATCGTTGACGACCTCGACGCCCGATACACTGTCATGCTCACTAGTCTATTGCCTTTTGTTTAGCAGCTAGCTGTTACAGTGGTAATTAATGGTAGCGAGAGAGTGCTACGGAAGTCGGTGTACCAACTCCGACCGACACTCCACTCAAGCAATAGATGTTTTGGACACCCTTTTTACCTTCCCTCGACTGCAGCTAGCATATTATATAGTAATAAAATTCATATATAAAATGTGTGATAGTGAGGCGTAGATAATATTCAAATGTGCAAATGGTAGACGTTCTACCTGAAACAAAAACAGAAAAGTGCCTCCATATTTACCACGGCACGGAGATCGTGCTCCGATCCGACACGTCTTCAACTAGTGCCTCCTCAGAGTACTGAGTCTATATATACCTAAAGCTATTGCACCCCATTATTTCAGATTCCGATTGAGGAGTCAATTTACGTAATCTTTATCACGATGCTATATGATATGACAGTTTGTTGTGCCTTTTCCTTGATATTTTCTTTTTATGTGATTTTTGTTGTTGATGTCAGGGGGGGGGGGTGAAACTTTGGGTCGGCCGGATAATGAAAAACAGAAGAAAAAAAATAGGGTGACCCCAATAAATTGAAGCACGTCAGACAACAATGTATTAGCATTTCATGGTCATCTGATTTGTTAAATTTTACAGTTGAAGAAAGATCAGTACAGGCAATCACGAGTAAAAATACCCAATACCATACCGAACTTCAGACTCCTTTACTTAGTTGAAGTTTTTGTTACACTGTGAACATTTTATTGTTACATATTCAAACAATGCGAATCTCGTTGTATTCAAAATTGAATTTGAAACCATTTTCAAAAGAAATGCGATACTATTACTGTATGATACAAAATCGAGACAATATAAACTCGTAGTTTATATACTTCCAGGTAGTTTGTATTTTACAAATACTGTGTTGTAAATTAGAACAATGCTAATTAATGGATAATCGTAGGGCAACTCTTCTTCTTTCGACATATGGCACACTTCCTACTTTATTGGCCATTGAAAATATCATTGAAATTTTATGATAGTCAACGCCACGATCATACGAACAGGGGCTACAGACGTGACACTGACAGAAGTTCTATCTATCAGCACTTCATAGCAATGGATCACGTACACCAAGGGTGCAAGGGTGGTTGTGTATATAAATGGATGTGAAATGATGGTAAAACCACAGACAAGTTGTCTGTGGTACAAAGTACTAACATGTTATAAACTGTGCAGTCAGAGTTTAGAACAGTACGTCAGTCTGAACTTGCAGTCATGATGAGTTTTAAAGATGTCAATTATTGTCACCAAAGATCAGAGAGAGGCGGTCGAGGTGTTGTTCGGCATAACTTTTCTGACGTCTGACCGAAAGTAATTTCGAGAAATGTACCTCAGATTTCCATTCTTATTGAAGACGCATGCAGTAATTACATACGTCATATATTCATAATGACTAGGTCACATTACGGTAGGTAGATATGTCAATGGTCGGAACACGTGCATAACTGCAGTTTAGCAGGAGCCATCGCTAAGTTGTTACCACTTCCCTATTGTTTAGCAAAATTACCACAAATAAAAGGGCCTTCACCGTTTATATACGGGATTATATTAGCGCTTATCATTGTATCAATGGGGATACTACTAGGACAATGATGTTGCAGACGTTGTTAGCTGTATCGAGAACGATCGGAGCGACTTCATAGCCCGGGCTTCATAGGCTATGGACTTGCCACAGCTGTATCGAGAACGATCGGAGAGACTTCATAGCCCGGGCTTCATAGGCTATGGACTTGCCACTTCCTGTCAGTACACTAACGAAAACATCTTTCCCAGAGACATAGGCATCTATAATTATTCGCTGAAAGTCTTTCAAGTGTGAGTATCCAAGTTTCTCCAATGTGTCTCGATATGTTGACTTGCTTGGTGACTACACCATGTTCATTTTGATTGACCAGCCTTATGAACTATGACCTAAATGTCAAATAGTCTACAAACTGAATGTCCCTATTGTTATCGCATGAGGGCGCGGCAAGGGAAAACAGTCGCTCGGGCCTTCGGCCCTCGACCATTCGGGCCTTTGGCCCTCAATATCAGTTTGCGATTATACTAGTGTTGCGCCGGATCGGAGTTTAGATAAAACGTAGGAAAAAAGGCGCGAGCGACTGTCGAGTCTACTCTTTTATATGCACAATAAATGTATTTTAGTGCCATGCATAACAAATTTTTTCCCATTTTTCAATCTGAGATTTTTAGAATTGTTTGTATTGGGGTACAAAACAGATTTCATTTTAAAAGACCTCCTCTCACCCCACCCTACACTAAAAGAATTTAGTTTTTACCCTACATTGAACAATTGATCTCAACCATATATCAATTTGGGACATCTAATGGAGATGATTGTAGTTATCATACATTAGATGTACAAACATATATAGGAACTAGACTAACTATATACATGGACATTGAATATCCAATATCTAGACACAGGCTGTGACAGACACTTTCAGTCAAAGTGTTTGCCACATATTATTTCAAAGTGTCCTAAATTGATATGTTTGTGCACAATTCCACATGTTCAGGTCAATGGAGGAACAGATTTTAGAGCCAGTAAATCTTAAAGTATTTCATTTCGTATGTGTTACATGAATCAACAACCAACACAATGAAAACAATAAACAGTTATTTCAGGAGTAATAAATCAAATGCCATATCATCCATAGATATGGATAACATAACACCTAACATGTTAGGAAGAGATGGTGTACATCTGAATATTGATGCAGGAACTCATGCTTTCATCAACAATATCAATACAAAAATCAACAGCTTGTATCCACTAGAAAGAAGACCAAGAACAAAACAATATGATAAACCAATATACTCAACTGACCCACTAAATCAAAATCGAAAGGAAAGAAATAGAGACACGAGAAATGAATACTACATGTATGACAGGAGAGGACATGAAATGTACACAATGTCTCCAGAAAGACATCACAGTAATACACCTGGATGGCAAGATGGATACAGAGAAAGAACACGGTACTGAATCAACTTAAAATATAAATAATGACAGTACAACGTAAAAGAAATAGAAAAAACATTAATACAATGACATCAAGTTACCTTACAATTGGCCACTGGAATACAGCCGGTCTAAGGTATAACTACAAACCCAGACAAGGAACTATAGACAACAAAACAGAAAGTTCACTAGACATAGAGTCACAAATCAAAGACTACCATATATACGCAATGACAGAGACATGGCTGAATACTGAAAGTAAAGAACTCATTCCACAACCAAAGGGATATTACACATACCACAGCATTAGACCCAAAAACAAGAAAGCATGGAGGTCATCAGGAGGAATCAGCATTTTCATCAAGAATAGTATCAAAGATGGAGTCAAGATTATACCAACTACAAGTAAATTCTCACTATGGTGTAAAATTAATAAAGAATTTTTCAACCTTGAAAAAGACATTTACATATGCACAACATACATACCACCCCAAAATTCCAGTTTCTACAATGATAATGACTGTAATCCTTATGAAGAAATCAACAAAGAGCTACAACAATATAACACTCATGGACATATACTTATACAAGGTGACTTTAATGCGAGAACGAACAACATTGATGATGTAATTCTTGATGAAGAAGACAACATACATATAAACATTCCACTACCAGACACATATACATATGGCAAATCAGTCAAACGACGAAGAAACACTGATACATGGAAAAATCAATTTGGTGAAGAACTAATACAACTATGTAAATTAAACCATCTACAAATACTCAATGGACGGACATCAGGAGATTGGTCAGGTCAACTCACATGCTATGGTTATCATGGTGCAAGTACAGTGGACTACACATTAGTAAATGAAGAACTACTAAAGTATATCATCCATTTCAAAGTTGAGAAACTTCATCCATCAAGTGACCATTGTCCTATCAAAACTATCGTCAAAATACCAAAATACCGACAAACTACTGATACCAAGGTAAACCTAAAACCTGCACATCAAAGCTACCAATGGAATGCAATGAATAAAGAAATATACAAACTATACATGAAGACAAAGGAAAGCGAGGATATTGTGACCACATTTACAAAAAATAATACAAATAACACAAGTAATGAAATGGCAACGAAATTCCAAGAGATGATACATCAAATAGCAAACATATGTTCCATAAAGAGGAAATCAAAGAAGAAGACACAACGAAGGAAAATGAATTACACAGATAGACAGTGCAACCTGAAGAAACAAGAACTGAAAACGATTGCAAATATGCTACAAAGAAACCCAACAGATGGTACACTTAGAATAATGTACTACACCAAGAAAAAAGACTTCAGGAAATATGTAAAACGAATGCAGAAAGACAAACAACAAAAAATACTATCACAAATAGAGCTTGCAGATGAAAACGAACATGTACAAGATTTCTGGCAGAAGATAAATTACCAAAGAAAACAACAAATTGAAAGAAATCCCGCACACTATATGGACTAAACACTTCCAACAAATTGGCAAAAATAACACTACCACACCGGATAGAATACAGGAAATAGAAACACAACTAATACAATTAGAAAATGAAATGGAAAACAATCATGAATTAAATAAACCAATAACACTATCAGAAGTGGTACAAGTGACAAGATCAATAAAAAATAATAAAGCAAGTGGACCAGACGGCATTCCAGGAGAACTAGTAAAATACAGCAACATCAAAGTTAAACAAGCACTGACACAAGTATACAACAATGTACTAGATACAGGAATCTATCCAAAAATATGGAATACCAGCGTTATAACCCCAGTACACAAGAAAGGAGACAGGACAGACACAAACAACTACAGAGGTATTTCAGTTGGTAATGTGATAGCTAAATTATTTAGTATGATCATTAACAATAGAATATCAAACTATCTGGAAAGAAATAACATCATCCACCCAAACCAAGCAGGTTTCCGACGCAAACATAGAACTATCGACCATATTCTTACACTGCACACTATTATAAAGAAATACCATTCAAGAAATAAGAAAATCTACTGTTGCTTTGTAGACCTCAAAAAGTGTTTTGATACAATTTGGAGGAAAGCACTACTCTATAAATTACTATGTAACAACATCAACGGAAATGTATACAACATAATGAAAAACATGTACACCAATATGAACTTCATCGTGAAATTAACTGACGTGATAACAGAAAAGTTCCAAATTGATAATGGAGTTAAACAAGGCTGTCCACTAAGCCCGACATTGTTTAATATCTTTGTAAACGATTTCACTACCGGACTCGCAAACATTGAAACAAATGCACCAAAGCTTAATAACAAAACAATCAACAGCCTTGTATGCAGATGATATTGCATTGATGTCAACATCCTATGAAGGAATACAGAATGCACTGGACTACCTTCATCGATACACAACAGACTGGCGATTGCAAGTAAACACAAACAAAACACAAATAATGGTATTTAGAAAATCAGGATGCAAACAAGATACAAGACAATTCAAATGTGGCTTGGAAGAAATAAAAACTACAGAACAATACACATATCTCGGTGTAACATTCAAGACAAATGGCTCTATGAGCTCCACAGCAACCAGATTGTCAGACAAGGCCAGCAAAGCTGCAAGAATCCAGTCACAGATATATTCGACAAAGATAAACAGTACTAAGATAAAGGAAAAACTCATGAATACAACACAGCTACCTATCCTGACATATGCTGGCGAAATATGGGGTGTTCTCCAAAATCAAACAACTTGGGACAAAACAGAGACAGAAAAATTCCATCTACGTTTTTGTCGCCAAATATTAAATGTCAGCAACAGAGTGAGCAAAATAGGATGCAGAATGGAACTTGGGAGAGAACCACTGATTAGTAGAATATACTACTCAGCAATAAACTATTACAAATACCTCAAGACATTAGACAATAACAACTTAGCCTATTATGCAATGAATGACATGGAGAACAATGATTACACAGGTTCATGGCTAACTACCTTTGAACACAATATACAATTATATAACAGCAAGAATATCAACAATTTAACAAAACAAGAACTATACAACTCAATTAGACAATATTATATCAATCAATGGAATGAAAATAACAAAAGGGAAAACTCTAAGTTACGTACATACAACAACTTCAAAAATTCCCTGGAACAAGAAGAATACATTAAAGTAATGAACAATAAACAACACATCAAAACAATAGCCAAATTTAGATTAAGTTGCCATCAACTTGCCATTGAGAAGGGTAGATATACAAAACCAAAAACACCAGTAGAAGACAGACTATGTACACATTGTAAAGAAATAGAAGATGAAAGACATCATCTAATTCATTGTAAATTATATACAAAACAAAGAGAAAAAATGTTTAGTATTATCACTACCCTCAACTCAAACTTTATAAACTTAGATAGAGGAGAGCAATTTAGATATATACTACAATCAAAACATAAGGATATTATAACCGCTCTCTACATATACCTGGATGATACATGTAGTCAATAGACACACACTAGAACTACTGTATATTTTAATATTTATATTTCATAGATCATTATTAACTTTATTTTGTTTAAATACCAAATTAGAAATGTAAAATTTTCTAAACGGCTAAAATAAAGTGTTATCTTATCTTATCTTATCTTATCTTGTACAGCTACACAAGCAAGTTTTTCTACCACAAGATGACACAATGCAACTCATTGCTTGCAATAGCGAGAAGACGTCATTTCTAACAAATAACTTAATAAGTGCTTGGCTCTTTTACTCTCTCCAGCACTATCAAGTGCTCGGCTAATTCTCTCCAGCACTATCAAGTGCTCGGCTCTTCTACTCCAGCACTGTCAATTGAGTGTTCGGCTTTTATTCATGGACAGCTTGTTTTTACGCTTTTTCAATTTTTGGCATTTTCAATAAACTCGGTAAGGGGATAGCCACAGCATGCAGACCACTCAGGATGCCACGTTGGCTCCGCTGATGGCCTGAGCCAAATCTGAGGCTCAGACTGTGAGCGGGACATACATTGCTTATCACCCTGAAATGCCGGCTGGTGACACCCCTTACTTTTTCCGCATCCACTGTATCTGTGTCGATTGTTGCGCATTAATATCATAACTAGGCCAAAGCCCCTAAGCTCGCACAGCTGGGTAGATTCATTTGTGAGTGGCTGCCTCACAATGATATCATAGATAGTGCTCTCGGCGTGAAGATTGCACATCGTACATAGAAAGCACATGCATAGTCATTGTACCGCAATACATCCTTGGGTAACCCCACCAAAAAAACATCGCATAGTATATAGGACGCACATGCGTACTAGTCATTGACCGCTATGCTGTCGCTTGCTATTAAACAAAAAAATGTATGTGCATAAAATAAACCATAAACAAATAGCTATAAATATACATTCAAATATAACATAAACTCTGTCTCTTGATACATGATCCAATACATATAGCATGGCATCACAACACTGCACCATGGCCACCTTTAAACAAAAAGGTGCTGGAGAGAAATAGCCGAGCACTTAATAGCACTGGAGAGAAAAAACCAAGCACGTATGAGTGCTGGAGTAAACATGCTGAGCACTTAATAGCGTTGGAGTGAAGAAACCGAGCACTTGTGAGTGCTGGAAAAACAATAAAAACAAACAAACAAAAACAATATGGTGAACACTTAACAGTGCTGGCGTTAAACCCTGGAACATGATAGTGTGGAGGTGAAATTGGTGGGCGAGTGGAAGAAAGTGGAAAACGATGTATACTGTGCTGTAGCAAACAGTGAAGCGAGGGACAAAGGGGAGATAAAGTACAAGAAAAAGCCAGAGGTCAACGTGGCTTGACCAATGAAAGGACAGGATGGACAACGTAGGGATTAAGGTGATATGCGAAAGTCAGAGGTCAGGGACGCTTGGCAAATACACGGGAAGTGGTGGAAAGATAAGGAGGAAGAGATAAAAGGAAAGGTAGCATTATGCAAGAAGTAGATGGTCCGTGCCTCAGTGCTCATTAACTCAGACTATGAATGTTATTCATAATCATGCAATTAAATGTATGGACATTTAAGTACAAGATCATGGCTCATGATTTTGTTTAGTTGTAAAAATGATGACCCCCCCCCCCCTCTTTGAGTCCCAAATTAAGGTGACAACCCCCCCCCCCCCCACGCTGAAAAACTGATCGCTCACTTAGCCCCCATTTTTCATTTTGTTCACTCTTGTCATAATTCTATCAAAAAAATTACTGCATTATGGGTACAAAGAATATGGCATTTGTCATAACAAGTAAATGTCTAGTTACTTTTTAGTGGTTGGGTAAAATCAAAAACAAAAATAACTGAAAATACTTGAAATTAAAAATGATGATATACAGAAAATAGCACAAATATCACTTTTTAATTTGTGGACACTTTTGAATACATAACCAGATTGGCTGTGTGGCTCACTGAGCAGAACGGCGTGGGCATGGGTGCCAGTTCAGATGTAGAGGAGGCGATCAGGATAAAATCGTAAACATGTACCATAAGCTCAATTCAAGCAAAATAACGAAGGTAATATAGCAATGAATGATTAGCCGACATCTACATTGGATTTTAATCAGATTGCAGTCATTACTTACACTGGTGCGCATACACACTAGTGGTATTTGAAGTGAACTGCAATACTGTAAACACTACATAGTATATGTATACAAATGACATGCAAATAAGTATGCAACTGTTCCCCCACACCATTGCTTCAATATAATGTACAATTATGAAGTGTTCACTGGACAAAAGTAATCCCTAGCAGTGTTCTCCCCAGGATTTTGTCACAAGAGGGGGGAATTCTTGCTGAGCGGAGCAAAGCACTGCGTGCGCCATGCGCACGCTGGGGGGTTGGTCAGGAGGGGGGTGTCCCCCTCCTGCCTAGGAGCTTTTGGAATTTGCATCTTGAAATGGTGGCTTTTGGTGGCACTATTTTTAGCCATTTTAACCGGATTTTAATCATGTGAATTTCAACACAACTGCAGTGTCAAAGTGAGTTTTGATATCTTAATGTTTAAATAGTGACAGAATTTAGCCAAATTTACCTGTGTCAAAAAATTAGTTTTTTAATAGTTTGTCCTAAATAGTTACTCAAATAGCTCTTTTCAACTCAAATGCTGAGTGTAACAAAACAAAATCTTTCTGTAAAAAATTGCAGCAAATTTCAAGATTTTTCAAGACAGTTGTAGTGTTTACTACAAAATGAAATCCATTTTCAAAAGCTTCATTGCATCATCACCATACCACTACCAAAACAAACAAAAGTCCAACACATAAGGTTGAAGATAACTTTGCCTTTATGCATAACAGCTGAGTATAAACCTTCTCACTTCTGTTCTCCTCAGAGGAGAATTCTCCTGTCTTTGTAATTTCCCCATTGGTGACTGCTTGTGCAAAGTAAAAAGTGTCAGATTTGGTCCATCTATTGATATTCCCATAGTGATTCAATTAGTCTAAATGTACTGTTTTCTAGTTGACTTCTCATTAAATTTATCATTTAATTCCCGGATTTGAGAACTGGTCAGAATGACAGACCAGTATTCGCGGTGATGTAAAATCATGCGTATTATACGCAATGGAAATTAATTTTACGCATATTTGATTGAACGATCCATATCCTATACCCAACGAATTTTGTTACATTTGCCATGCCCCCTCGACTGACGATAATGCATCGTACTGAGTGAGAGTCGATCGTTTTTATTTTGATACATAATATTATTATAGACCACTAACGAACTTGTACCCCCTGGCCCTGTTACAATGTAAAAAAGAAGCAACACTGATGTTGCAATTTTTGTTGCCATCATTGTGTCCAACTGGAAAATTACTAGTACATGCTAAATACAGTTGCACAGGTTCAAATGGACACTAAACACGGCATGCTCCCACGTCAAAAAACTCACACTGTAAGAGATGCCTAGCCATGATTATCATAATATAGTTCTCTTCAGCATGTTCAGGTGTTGTTGTTGTTGTTGTTGTTTTGTTTTTTTTACAAAAACAAAAATAGTCGGAGACAATACGGCATATGGCACCTTCAGTTAGCACAGGTCTTTTTTGAAAGAAGACGAAACCGCTTCGTGTCACTGTATGGGTGGTAATGAAGTCAATCAAAAGAAAATGAAATAAAACGAATCGGAACACATAGTTTTCAAGAGGGACAGGTATCCGACAAAACTTTCTGCTCCGACGACTCACTAAGATTTTGAAAGGTCAAAGATTGTACTGTGACGACACATGCAAGGTCCGAACTATTAAACTAAAGGGAAGGGATAGAGGGGGACTTAGCGTTCAACTTCAATACTGACGTACCCATGGAAAATCTTACTTGCATGTTTTTATTAAGAGAAGCAATTCATAGACACAGCGACTTTGAAAACCATAGATTTTGTAGTACATTTAGTGTACACGTAAAAAACAGACCGTTCCGAGACTTTTGTCACGGCCCACCTATCCATGAACAGTGGACTTGCCCACATTGACACCACGTGTTTATCAGAATCTATGTTGTCTTCAAGTGAAGCCTTCTCAACCGATATCTCCGTAATTTCGATCGTGGTCCGATGGGTACGAAAATATTAGTCCATTTTCGTTTCGATTACAATTCAATTGTTAAGAAACTAGAATGTACCATTTTGTTCATTTTAGTGACATTTTATTTAGTATCATCTAAGTAGTGTCGGTGCACATCACAAGCCTTTCAAAGTTTCACATTTCATTTTGTACAGTGTACTGTAAACACGAGACAGTGTATGTTTACATGCATACAATCCAGCGATCTGAGTTCAAGTTCGCCCTGAAAAGGGCCGATGTGGAAAATATTCCATGTACCTCCTGATCTTCGTTGAGCTAAATGGCGGAGGAAAGACATGTTTACTGTTTGAAAAATATAGAATGAATGACAAGTTTGAAAAAAAAGGTATGCGTGAATGTCATTTGCACGAAGTTTGACATTAGTAGCCTCTTCACGGAGATACTTGACTTTCCAAAATGGCGACCATGAGATCGTAGCGAAACTGCGAGAGAAGTAAATCGTTTTGCCCCGTTTGTTGAAAATATATTTGATTCTTTTTTTTTCCATAAAAACTTACAAGGGGGGCGCCAAGAATTTACAAGAGGGCGCGGCGCCCCTGTTACCTTGTTCAGGGAGAACACTGGTATCTTTGATGCTACTAATATTAATTATGAACTCAGAAGATGTTGCAGAAAATGAAGAAACAACAAAATTTTTAATGTACACTCACCTCTTGATTAAATGATAGTAATTGTAAATCGTTATCCACATTAAATAACTTCATAGCCACATCACCATGACAGTTCCCTCTGCAAAAAGACACACAATTATTTATTAGCATCACTATATACATGTGACACTGTGCCCCTTAGTGGCAAAATCTATATATATCCATTTATTTAATATTTGTATCATATTATATGGGCAAGATATTTATACAGCTAACAAAATAGTTTGAAATTACATTCCGGTTTGCACATCTCTACAGGCCTACTCTGCATATGAATTGGGGTCAGATTATGATGACTCACATTCAGCTAGATGATTTTGACCATCTAACATGCCAACACGTCAGCTCATAGGGTACATATGGAACTACTATTTTAGAGAGTGTTACAGATTTTTATCTCCTAATGTTGGACTACAGTATTATGAATATACAGGAAAGTAATCTATTTTTGAGTTGTATACTAGTTGTATTTGGGGACTGAATTTGTGAAAATGTTGGTTTGATACACATTGGGAAGTGTCTAACTCAAGATATTGACCTGACACTGATTGAAAATTAGCCCTTTATGAAGCTCAGTTGAAAGCAGTACACCTACCTCAGCGTTATTTGGCTTACGTCACTATGGTCATTGTTATTATGATGGTATTCAATATCTGTGATAAATTACAAACAAGCATGTTAAAGTTGTCATAAGATACACTTTGTAATTTTTGTTTAGAGGAAGACATGTAGATTGTTTATCTGTTGTCTACTGACTGAGTTGTCGAAGGTGTTACATCTACAACTGACACAAAAAACATCAGAGTTAATGACTTATCAATGGTAATTAACATATCCACTAAAAACATCAGTGCATTTGCTTCAATGCTAATGAAAGTCAGCAAAGAAAATATCAAACACAAAATTAAAATTAGGGAAAGACACACATGCATGCATACATCCATACATACATACATACACACACACACACACATACACACATACATACATACATACATACATACATACACACACACACACACACACACACACACACATACACACATACATACATACATACATACATACATACATAGTGACAGGTGGATGAATATTATAATTATTGTAAATATTGAAATGGACATAAAGTCACAGAAGTAGGTAGATACTGAGATAAATAACAAATACATAAATATTAAATTAGTAGCTACACAGATTCATTACGAAAAGTTCCTTTAAAAGTTGGACCATTCCTACCCGAGTTAAGCTTAACTTGCGAGATTTAGTCAAATAATGTTTGGTTTGTTGCTAATACCTTCCATAATCATGATAATCTGTGTCACTGTGACACTTGACACATCTTATAATTGGTATGCGCGGTACTTTTTTAATACAAATTTCCTCTTTGAATATCTCTGAAACCGAAATAACAATAATGGAACGTATTGATGTTCAACTACACTTCTTTATAATTTTTGATGATATTTTATACGCTGGTAAGCGTGATTCCACTTGTTGGCTACATGCCAATTGATATGTACTCTCAATGCACTGTAAACCAGCTAGGCTGTGACCCATACAAAATACCCACTACCCAGAATCGATGTTAGGTACTTTATTTTTTCTTCTTCAAATTTTGCAATAATCGCAGTTATAACTCATTAACTGTTAATATTGGCCCATTTTCCATGGATGTTACGGCTGGACCTGCATATTTGGAATGTTTTACTTCTATCAAGTAATTTTACGACAGAACTTTTTCATTGGATTTGTCCCTGCGCGTGAACCATGGCTCGAAATATTAGTGGTGGTCTTGTGTCCAAAAAGCTACCACTTTTTCATTTTGGCCCGCCAAAACCGAAAAGTCGGTGGTCCATGTGGACCACCACTTAAATTTTGTTCGTTTTGAGTACTTTGGTGATGGCCTTGTTCAATAAATGACTGAACATCACTTCCGTATTTATTCTCTGATCCTGGCTACAAAGGCCGACTGAGTCACTGTACCGCCACTCCCAGCTGTCACTCATCTACTTGCATTTGATAAAAAACCGTTTCACCTATCCCACAAACAAGTAACTTGTATCGATTACATTTCCCGGGTAGCCATGAAACTAATGATAAATATGCAATAGCTACTTATCATATATGACGTTTTGCAATACTATTGGACATCACCATTGGAGATGCCGTAAGACTGAAAGTATATCATGAATAAATTATGATAATAAAAGTCATCAAATGCCATGCAGTTGTGTAATATTTGCCGAGATTCCACAGATCGTAAGTCTGTGTTTGACTTATTAGGACCACATGGGAAAGTTCATTTGATGTTTAAAAGTTGAAATTCAGAATATGAGCGGCAGTATGAGCGGCAGTTTATTTAAGTTTGAATTTAAATGAGTTTGTTCTGAGGCATTGTGATGTATTGATAGCCCAATCACAGCGAGAAAAACCCTGAAATACAAGCTCAAGTATGTATATCTCTTGCTGTCGCGGTGAGTGGACTTGCGCTTCTGGCTTGCACTATCACAGAAACAATTTTACCCCTCATATTCAGTTGGCTAAATACGTCAATAATATTGATATTATTGCCATTTTATTGTATTCTGATAGAAACCATTCTGATACATATCTCAGGAAACAAGTACCTTGTACATTTGCTATGACCCAGACATAACAGCGAGGTCACAGTGAAATGATCGAGAACTTGACAGTGTCCCGGCCCCGTCGTCACCTTAAAAACTGAAAGTGGTGAAGAAATTCTCAGAGAAATGGAAGGTCGCGTAGCTAGTATACTGCAGTGAAAATCTTTATTGAACATTAACATGGTAAAAACAAATAAAAGTTTCATTTTGCAGTGACCACCACATTTTACTACACATAACCAGCTGTTTTCAATCTCAGGTTTTAGTTTTAACAACTACACATCCACCTCCAGCGGCAAAAGTAGTACCAGTAGACAAGCATCTGTTGACATTACATAACAGTTCCTTATCAGTAGTTTTTAACCCCTTCAAATATTTGAATTTGATTAATCACTTAATAACAATGTGAGGAAGTGAGGTCCAACTTTTTAAAAGGGCTTTCAGTCATGTTAATGATACAGATCTCGTTTCTTATGGAGTATTTGATATTCTGTTCCTATTTCCTATATACTATTTCATTTATAGATATACATCTGATGGAAAGTTTTTGATTCTAATCATTATTCATACCTGCAGTCATCCTTCTTTGTCTCTTCTTTAATGTCACCTGACCACCTCCTCCCTTCTTATCCAGCTGTGATTTTGGTCTTACAATCTCATCTTGGAATTCTCGAAGTAAAGCATCCTTTGGATCCTCGTTAATCTTTGGTTTATTCTTCATGTTCTTGCCATTATATCTATAGAAACAGATGAGAAATGAAAGCTTGTTGAATTGATATCTTTGCATTCAAGATAAATCTAATGATGGGTATTAAGGACTCTAACACTCCACAGGATTTATTAGAAAGCTAGCTAAGAGATAGTATCGCTTACTGTATCATGGCATTAGCAAGTTAATTGTGCAAGTGTTACCCAGTAATAGTTATCAAAGACTTAGTATAATGAGTATATATAGTGACACATAGAGGAGTCAAACCTACATCCCTTTAATTCCACCTGAAGTACTGTAACCATATAACTGCAGTTAACGTCTACTGGTACGGTACATTTCATGCAACTCTAGTGAAGTGTTGTCCAGTCCCTATACAGTATTGTTACGATTTATACCTCCACTCATATAGTCTAGTCCCTATACAGTATTGTTACGATTTATACCTCCACTCACATAGTCTAGTCCCTATACAGTATTGTTACGATTTATACCTCCACTCACATAGTCTAGTCCCTATACAGTATTGTTACGATTTATACCTCCACTCACAGTCTAGTCCCTATACAGTATTGTTACGATTTATACCTCCACTCACATAGTCTAGTCCCTATACAGTATTGTTACGATTTATACCTCCACTCACATAGTCTAGTCCCTATACAGTATTGTTACGATTTATACCTCCACTCACATAGTCTAGTCCCTATACAGTATTGTTACGATTTATACCTCCACTCACATAGTCTAGTCCCTATACAGTATTGTTACGATTTATACCTCCACTCACATAGTCTAGTCCCTATACAGTATTGTTATGATTTATACCTCCACTCACATAGTCTAGTCCCTATACAGTATTGTTATGATTTATACCTCCACTCACGATAGTCTAGTTCCTATACAGTATTGTTACCATTTACATATCCACTCACATAGTCTAGTTCCTTTACACTAGCTATCATTACCATTTACATATCCACTCACATAGCTATACACTAGCTATCATTACCATTTACATATCCACTCACAGTATAGTCAAAGTCCTTACTGTAGTCTGTAGAAGTCCTTACTGTAGAAGTCCTGAGATGCATGAGATGCAATTTAAAATTCATCCACAACCACCCACACAGTCCTTAACATCATGTCTTTGTTAATCAATCACAAATTCTAACCAATATACCACAGTCTCTAATACAGTTTAAGAGAGTAGTAAATAGGCGGGTTTGTGTATTTATATTGACACTGGTTTGCACTGAAAAACGCCCGTTTTCGGTAATATGTCGGTTTTTTTTGGTAAACACTGATATTTTTGAAATTGCCAGATGTTGCCCTCTCCAAAAATATAAACTATTTAAAAAACAATTGAAAATTGGTCAAGTTATGACACCTATAACTTCGGACAAAGGTTAGGGATTTTGAGAATGTGTGAACCTTGTATATTGACACTGACAGGTGCCGAAAAACGTCCTTTTTTGGTAATATAAATCGGTTTTCAGTGGTGAGCACTGCTATTTTTGAAATTGTCAGATGTTGCCCTTTCCAAAAATATAAACTATTTAAAAAACCAATTGAAAATTGGTCAAGTTATGACACCTATAAAAACGGAAAGATTGAACTCATAAAACCTGTGGGCTACTGGGTAGATTATGGTGAATCTACTATACATTTGCATGGCAAGGCTACTGGGTCTGTCTGTGTACAAGCACCCTATAGAAACCAATAGATTTTACCTTCTAATATTCTCAGTGGTGATCAGTGTGTGAACTTAAGGGAAAATGACTACTGGTCATAAGGACCGACATGTAGCAAATACTGCTGGTCCTTAAGGAAAACTGCTGGTCCATACTCAATGCAGTTCACGTTCACGACCTATATTTATATACCCTCCATTTACAGATTAAATGATTTTGAACTTTAATATGATACAATATATCTTTAGATATACTAAAGTAAAAGAGAGTACAACTAATTGTTCACTATCTATTATTAATTCATAAAATTTCCACTCACAGAGTAAACAAATAACTTAAGTAAATTTTGATTCACTACCAAGTACCAAGTAATATTTGACTCTATGAGTAGAGATTTTCATTTGTAACTATGAACCCAGAGACTATGAATATTCATTCTCGCATAATCTGTTCCTATAGACTATAGTGGTCTGAGACTGAATGTATTCATTCCACCATAGAAATATTATACATATCCATAGATTGTAGATAATATGGGTGAATGAATCATTAAATATACATTATCTGCAATCTCTAAGATATCACAGTCCTCTCCTTCTCTGTACGATTCATTAAATTCTGAATCACATATCCAAAGTCAGATTCATCGTCTGTGGCAACAGCTGATGTAGCTTTCCAACTCTTAGCGAACGTAGACCCACAAAATCATCATGGCAGAAAGTTTTGTCGCATAACTACCCTTACCAAACTGAAAGCTCAGTACCAAGCTGTCAAAGAGCTTTTTCAGGGCTTTTCAGCTCTGTGGCACACTACCAACAGTTCTATTGCAGACATTCAAAAATGTGTTGAGCTGCTGAATGTCTGCAACAGACTTCTAGGGTTTATGTCTGTTAGGAAAAAAATTCTTAAGCTTACTGACAGCTGTCTGCATCTCACTGACAGCTGTCTTCAGCTCACCAACAGCTACTTGCAGTTTACTGGCAGCTGTCTTCAGCCACAGGAGTTAATTTCTAAATAATGTCTGTCAGGAGTGTTTACACTTTGCTCTGTCATGGGCAAAACGACTAGCAGCAGACTTTTAGCAGCTCTTGTGGTAGTTTCCAGAATATTTTAAAGTTACCTGGACAGTGGCAATGTGGAAGGACATACCAATCCAAGGGTTTTCTGTTAATATGCTTCTGTGTCTACTTATTCACTAAAACATACATCAAATGTATGCAGGTGAATGTAGGTAATATTTATAAGAATGCCTGCAACACCATCAAATGTCCAATAACTACAGTACATTTACATGTTAAAATATATAATTTTATTAAGTTTCATTGTTAAGTATAAACACTGGAATCTGTTCTTGTTAAAATGTAAACCAGCTGCATGAACATCAAAATCAATCCTTACAGAATACCTCTAATATAAAATGTACATGTATTGTTGTATACATTTATTATTTGCATCGTTCACACTCACAACTTACCGAGATTTAATGTAACTGTTTTCTCAAATTATTTGTAATATGTCACCTACATAACAAACATCCATTTTAAAATCATTTGCCAGATTTAGTATTCTGGGTTTTTGATAGCCATGCACGTATATTAGTGTGAAATTTGTTTACTATACTTCAACTTGGGACTAGCAATTAGTGGTTACATATGCAGAAACACGGCCCATTTTCAAGGCTACTACAGGAAATGTCCCCTGCATTTCTTGACTTGGGCCGGTCGTGTAGCGTATAGGCATTGAAAAGAGTGGTTCATTTTGGGCCGCATATGATCGGCCTCGCCAATATCTGAGTTTTCAGTTTCACTATAGTCGGTCATATTCAGGGTTGTCATACCCATCATCAACGCCGTCTGATAAATCTCGACATTCGGATGTCAACAAGGGATTTTGATTCCCCTCTTCATTGTCAAATAACTCACAGTTGTCTTCATTTTCCTCCGTTATGTTATAACATGAATAAATAAATATGACGCTCGCCATCTCCTTCCTGTCGATCATCTCATTAGTCTACCAAACTCGCTTGAAACGGTATCGGTATTGTCTGTGTACGTGTTCGTGTGTTGTTGATGTCGAGGGACATCACCCGGAAGTGATGGGAGTCCATCGTGTGTAGGCCAATGATCGCAACGTTGTCCTCAGAACTGGAATGGCCACTTTTCGCTTCCATCTCTCATAGATTGCCATTTTGCTTCAACTTTTGGAGATTACAAGTATACTGCTCTGTTTTGAGTCGATACGTAACGTGAACGTACGGTGTAAACAAACCCCTAGCCCTGAGATCGCTGGCTTAGGTTATATCCACAATATAGCGTCACAGGCTCTTTCAAAGCTTGTGGAAAAACTGCGAGGAACAAACATTTTGTTTATGGCTAATAACAGCGCAAACATGGATAATATGAAAGAAACAAAATAATAAACAAAAATATATATTTTCAAAATTGAATCAACGACTGTTGTAAAGTTTACAACGCATTGAAGTTTTGAAATTATTGTGAACGAGGCTATGACGTATCAGCCAATCAAATCAACGGGCGCAATCTCACCAGCCCTTCAAATGTTGGAATGAAACGGAAGATCGCGGCCATGATTCACAAAGGCAAAGAAAATCGTCTCCGACAACTGATCATGAGAAGAGGTATACATCAAGACCTACTCATTTTGGTGATGAAGGTATGTTAATTTAACTGACGCTTTCATAGCATATTATAGGCTCTGGTGTTTTTTTAAACGATAGAATCCTGGTCGTCTATGTGTAGACGTTATATCTTATTTACTTAGTAATAGTATAGTACTCGTGGCCGTACGATCGGAGGCTTTTCAGACATAGACCTAGACCTCGGTTGCATACATAGACTTCTACAACTGTTTGAAACTTCCGAAAGTTGTTTTTAAAGTAATATTCAAGTTGGAGTGTCCACTTTGTCGATTGAAAGTAGGGAAGAATGCACTGCTTGCCTGGTGCCGTGTGTAAACTGGAATCAGATTACAAAAATTATTAGTTTCTCGTCGAAAGAGTTCCTATGTACCGCACTGAGTCTTGTTAGAAAACAGTGGCAAATTAATTTATTCAATTAAGATATGGAATGGAACAATGTTGGAGTGTTTTGTAGAAACCAGTGTGTCACAAATCATTTAGTAGTAGTACTAGTACACCCCATGATCACAGCCACATTTACACAGTGCTCTGTCATGTACATGCAGAACACTTTTCACCAACTTGATGTATGTCATTGAGGTGTGTCCGTATGTATGTATGTATGTATGTGTGTATGTATGTGTGTGTGTGTGTGTACATACGTATGTATTTATTTAATAAGGGTATGAACTTTCATTTTAATCAAAGGTTGTCATGTTTAAAATGCTTCATATTGATGTATTTGTGTATTCATTACGTTATAGTGCAAATTATAGAACACAACACCTATTTAGTTGTAAGGAGAGAGTAAGAATATGGAACTCTTGTTGAGGCATTGTGGCCATCAGACAAGCAATATTAATTATCCTTGTCTTATTCTAAGTAGAAATGTTAAGTGTTAAGTGAGACAATGTGGGAAGACTGCGAGTTCATTATTTTTGTTTAAAGTTTTTATAAAAATGTTGTTCCTTAATTATGGCTGCTCTGATGTACTTTTGGGAAGTCTGATAAAATGTATTACCTAGGGTGTACCACTGTTAACACACTACAAGAATATACATTTTGTAGATTCTATTTACCAGTTGATAATTTTTGTTTTGCCAAAATTAGTGTTACTTACATGCATGTTTTTATTTGTTGCATCTTAGAGTAGAAACTCAAGATGACTTTAGAAAAAGCAGTGTCAACATAAAAGTACAAAAAACAGAAAGTGGACAAAGAAAGCAAACTCCAGCAGGACAAAAAATGGAACACATGCAGCACAGCAAAGCAATAAAGCAAAGACTGACAAAAATAGAGAAATTGCTGAAGAGAAGCAAGCCAAACGCCTAGCAAAGTTGTATGGCAACTTTAAAAAGGATGAAGGAACAGGCCTACTTTCAAAGGTACTAGTAACTTTTTTAATCTGTTAGTGTATAAAAACAAAACAGAGCAATATAATTCCCCAAGAGGAGCAAATAGTAAAAAGACACAGGACAGTTGGCATTTCTATAGATTCTTTGTTTGTAGCATGTAACTGTTTATTAGAAACAAAAGATAAAATGAACTGTGTACCTCTCCCTTCACATTCATAACAAATATTTCTTATGTTAATTGATTGCTCTTGTTTCTTTCTTTGCAGTGACTTTCAGGAACCAATGGATATTGATTGATCTGATTCTGATCCTGATTCTGCCAAACTGATGATGTAAACTACCGAAGTGATGATGTAATCTGCCAAAGTGATGATGTAAACTGCCGAAGTGATGATGCCAATGATGAACACAATGGCTTTAGCTTATATAATGACTGAAAGTGAAATAATGTCAGACTCTGAAACTCCAGCAACTGTTGAAAGCCAAACTCAAATTGCCAGAGCTCTTTCACATGTATGATGTAGGTAATTCTTTAGATTTGATTTGAAGAACCCCATCATAGGGACATATATTTTTTGTCTTCTAATCATGGGATGAATACAGGTACTATTGTTAAACTCAGGTATGTTGGTACTGTCATTTCACTACAGACATGTCTCAAGCCTTTTAGTTATTTTGGAAAAAAGCAATAAAGTTGCTTCTTGTTTTCATTTAATTCTTCTTCTGCATGATTTACTGGTTGCAAAAGTATGTGCCCGTGTGTGTAGTATGTACATACATACATATATGTGTATCCCCTAAAACATGTAAGTGAACAAACTTTGTGAGTTTGTGAAACTGACATTTTTTAAATATGTTTCAGTGGGAACAAGCATTCAAATCAAATATGGTCAGTCCTGATATACATTTGTATGTCAAATATATTTCCCCAACGTGTATAAGCATGTTTTAAGTGTCAAAATTAATATGGTTTCAAATGAGTTGACTAAGGACTTCTGACAAGTTTAAAACATGAATGAAACACTCAAAACTGATCAGACTTGTTTTGAATTAGTATAGAACACTTTTTAAACTAGTGGATTTTTAGTAAGGAATTCCCCTTTTGCAGTGTGCCAATGATACCTGTCAGAAGTCTGCTTATAGTCTTTCAGCAGTTTGTCACAATGCTGTCAGAAGGCTGTTGTTAGTCTTTCAGGTCTGTTAGTGGTCTTTCAGATGTCTGACGATAGTCTTACATAAGTCTGTTATAAAGCAGTTGAATGTCTGTCAGGTATTTACCTGAGCTGTTGAGAGCTGTTCTCTGCAGCTCAAATCTAATTATGTATGCACAAAAATCAGCCTTCCGGCAGCTAACTGTCAGAAGTCTTTTTGAGAGCTGCTGCAGCTCAAAAACAGCTGTCTCATTTCGGTAAGGGTATCCCTCTAGAAAACTGTGTATTCACTTTATTTCAATTTCCATCCACAAAAGTGACACGGAGCGGTTTCGTCGTCCTTCAAATATGTACTGAACCCCCCCCCCCCCCAATAAAGCCCTACCCGTATACCATACAGTGGTGTATTGAGTATCGTCTCTGACTCGACTGTTTGTGTAAGAAATCTGACCATGATGAAGAGAACTATGGCTAAACATGTCTTACAATGCAAGTTTTTTTGACGTGGGAGCGTGATATGGTAACTGTACTGTAATGTGTCATCCACTATATGTACCCGTGTTTGGCATGATGCAGTAATTTTCCACATACAACAATGGCAACAAAAATGCAACATTTCTACGTTGATTACAACATGACAGGACATACATTATCATATGAATCAAGTTGAAAGCAATCAGACTACGCATTTTTTTTACTGTTTTACAAAAAAAAACTATCGTACTGAAGATATTTTACGAAGTGTATCTGCCTTCTTTATTAGTTAAAACGTCATTTTCAGAGTAGCTTATATGTTTTCCGTCAGTTTGTTTTGATCATGGCCACACACATGGGGAACTCCGGTAAATTGATCGGGAAACCCGCTACCATTTACCGGCTTTAATACCAGCCTTTAAAAAACAGTGTCTGTTTAAATTCGTCTTCTTCTTTGGAAGCTCATTGCTGCCTTCTAAATATCGCCACATACTTTATAAATACAACGTGGAACTGTCTCAAACACGTTAAAAGTTTCATACACTTAGTAAACTTTACAACAATTACTATATCATGGTGGGAAAAGACGCATGCGCTGAATGCGTAAAATGGATCTGAATGTCTAAGACGTTCTGATTAGTCAAGACACAAATAATTGGAGAAATTCGGTCAATCATGTGTTTGCTAACATAATTAAATGCTGTATGCTACGTCATGTGTAGACATGCTATCAACATTGACAACAACACGTAGCGAGCGTCGCTTGACTTGAACGAGATGATGTCGAGAGTAAAATAGGTAACACAAGATCAGATTCATGTAGGTGAAATTGGATATATCTTTCAGTCGGTCATAAGGACCGATACGTTGTTGTAATTCTGAAAAACTGTCGGTCCGAACGGAAATCTGTTGGTCTTGGGTCGAAGGACCGGCGTTAATTTCGCACGCTGGTGGTGATCCTTTATTTATCCTACTATGTTACAGGAGCAGTAATTTGGTTAGAGGAAAATATAGGAAGACCTGTGGGCTAGTCGGTAGATTATGGTGAATCTACTATCTTTAGTGTTTATTGGGGGAGTTATGTAATATCTAAATATGGTATATTTGTCAGCTCAGGATGCTACTTATACAGCTGTTTACATCACTATAGCTGCTGGGGTTCACTGATTGGATGAAGAACCTTTTTAGCTGATTGAGAGACTTTGGCCTGACATGATTTAGTTAAAGACCACATTAGCTTCCAGACTAACTTGAAGTGTACCTCTCTCTCCTCATGCCAGGTGAGAATCTTAAGCCAACTGATTAAGCTTAGAAAACTATCACATACCTCAATGTTGTCAGAGATTCATCATACTTGTATCTAGCAGGACCAATATTAGCTACCATCACTTTCTTGACATTACTACCTAAAGAATCTTGAAGTCTGGTCAATTTGGAATCACGATATGGAATGTGTGTACTCTTGCCATCAACTAGAGTAGCTGAGGTTACGTTATCCAACGCTGCCAAAGGCAAATTAATTTTTGTTGCTTCTTTCGAACGTTCTCCCTGAAAATTAAGATACAAAAAGCACAAAACTCTTTGAAAAGTCTATTCACTGGACAAACCATTGACTGCTTAGTATCAGTATCCAACTGTGATAAGGTCCTAAAATGTTCAAGTACTTTACTGTACAAGTGAATTAAGTACATTGTAAACTTGGAAACCAATACTACTAATCTATCAACATGCAACATCTATGTAAACATTATCATTGTTTAATTTGTTGAATTGGCTGTAAAAAGAAACACAAATTTAAAGTGAAAACACAGTAATTAGATACTACTTACCTCTCTACATTCTAATGTAAGGAATACAGCATGGGAATTAGAACTGTGCTCATTCATGTTAGTTGCACTGAAAAAAAAATGAACGTTCATTTTAAATTATTATATTGTCTTTATATCTCTTTTAACCATAATGGCTAATGCAAACATTATTGGATTTTATATTATAGCATTACCAATTCCAGTGAATTTTGTGACGTCATCGCTTATTACTGATAATGTACTCCGTTATTGGGCATTGCGGCCCCGGAACGAGCATAACAATACAAGCTTATTTGTTCTGTTTCTTCATACGACTAGGCCCGTATTTTTTCGAAATGTATGTCGTTACTTATGATTGTCATTTCCACTGTTTAAAAATACAACGCATTCATGAAACAAATTTGTGTTCACAGCAGTTCATTAGAGTGTATATGTGTGTGTACGTGTACGTACGTGTGTCGCTATGATTAGTATTCAGCTTCCGGGCCGAACATGGCAGACGACGTTCAGCGCTGTGTATATTATACGTTGTTTTGCGTTTCTCGGTCTACAAATTCACTGGAATTGGCAAAACTATAAAATAATAACAATAATGTACGTCCTCCCAGTCCATAATGGACTCAAGCAAACTTTGCACTCCATAATGGGCTCGGCTGTCGCCTCGCCCATTATGTCGTTCAAAGTTTGCTTTCGTCCATTATGGGCTGGGAGGGCGTACATTATTGTTTAAACAATTACTTTATGTTATCAGTGGAGCTACAGGGATTTACAGGTACTAAACACGATTATGCTCTTGGTGCAGGACTAACTTTTAATATAGCTCTGCCTGCCAGACAGCTCTTTTTAGCACAACTGAACTGATATGATAATGTTCAGAAATGCTATAGGCAATTGGCAAAGTGTCTGACTGTCTGGATCAATCATTCTTTCAATCAATCAATCAATCATTCAACCTAATGACAAATCAATCAATAAATCGATTGATTGATCAATCGATAAATCAATTACATGCTCGCTGATCCCTGGTGTACAACATGTGCAGACTGGGTATTTTGTGGAATGTGGGTAACTATGGGACCAAATATTTCCCTCAAAATAGGGGATGACCTTTGACCTTAGAATTTAATTATTATGCACATGTCTAATTCTAGGCAACCCAATAGGGCTGGGGATGCAGTTTTTGGTTTAAATGGTGTACTATAGAACCAATTTCATCCCCCCTCCCCTCAAAAAAATGGGGGATGATCTTTGACCTACCTCTAAATATCTCACATGGTATTTGGTGGAATGTAGGTAACTATGAGACCAAAATTTTTTTCCCCAAATTTGAGGATGGAATTTGACCTACTTTCACGTATCCTATCATCTACAACTTGATGTGTGCATGCAGGCGGAACATCTCAAAACCTGTGACTGCATGCTATACAGCTATATTTTTTAGCTTAAGTTTTTTTACCAAAAACCACATTTTTTTACCTAAATCAGACAGACAGACAGACAGACAGACAGTCACTTAGTGATGCCTATAGCACTACTGAACCTTATGTGTTCAGCAGTATTTGACTTTAAGTTGTTTACACACATCCACACAGACAGACACTTAGCAATGCCTTTAGCTCTACTGAATCTTATCAGTTCAGCAGTATTTGACTTTAAATTGTTTACACACATCCATAGACAGACAGACAGATAGACAGACAGACAGACAGAGATAGACAGACACATAGACACTTAAGGGACCGGTCAGTTTCTTTGGCCTGGGGGGGGGGGGTGGATTGGTAGGGGGGTCACCCTGTTTTTGAAATTGGCAGTAGGGGGGGTCATGCTGTTTTGAAAATTATTTATTAGTTCAAACCTAACTATACATATTCATATACATGTACCGGTATTACCTACCTACCACACTAGTTACAGAACATGTCATGTAAATACTTGGCTGTTTCACAATCAATGCTTCGCTTATATTGCAGTTTGGGGCAAAAGTGAACTTGAAGGTTTCGTAATGGTAATTTTCATAGATAGTTTATAAATGAAGTTAATCTAAATTGTTCTACTCGTCATGCTATTGACACTACAAATCACCACATCTCATCAGATTCCAGTTACTATTATACACTAGGTATATGACCATTTAAAGTTCTCTAACATACCGGTGACTTTATTATACATGCAATATTAATGCCCCTATATACTAATGTTACGTGTCCATTTTATGTGATATGAGAAACTTATTTAAAAACGTTTTACATTAGCTTTTCGAAGCTTGGAAATATTACCTCAAAGGTTATGAATAACCTAAACATTGCCTTAGTATCTCAAGCAAAAAACTCCAGATCTGCCAGGGGGAAAACCCCAAGGACTCCCTCACCCCCAGAGGTCACTCATACATTCAACCAACAATCAGATGCACCAACAACCTTTTCACTGTCATAATGGTATTAAACTTTTCTTAAATATTTTCACCCTATTCTAATTTGATATGATATTGTCTTTTCAAGATCTGAAACGTTTGCCAAGATAGTCTAAAATTGCCTTAAACTCCAAATCTCCCCTACCAATGTTACTACCATTAGATGTGCTGACCTACATGTATATAATGATGCCATTTAAACTTTTTAAGAACATATTTCAACCCTTAGTGTAAGTTATAAAGAATAGTTTCTGATACTTGCTGTCTTGTAAAGCATGGATTAAGTTATTGCTTGAAAGGGTCTGAATAGCCTAAATATTGGCTTTAAGAGTAAAAATCCTCCAGGGTTTCTAGAGGGAGACCCCCCTCAGACCCCCCACATGAGGTGGACATATCCCAGTCTCAAGCTCTTCCCCTCTTACTGTCAAGATGCTATCAAAGTATATTTCAAAAGTATTTCAACCCTATGTATATAGTTGCTTTTAACATGTTAATTGGTGTTGTCTTGTAAGGCTTGGAAATTATTGTCTGAAAGGGTCTGAATAGTCTCAAAATTGACTTTTCAGAGTTAAAAACCTCCAGGGCTTCTAGGGGGAGACCCCCTAGGACCCCCCTCCCACATGAGGTGTACACATCCTAGTCAAGAGATCTTCCCCTACCTCTTACTGTCAAGATCCTATCAAAAACTATATTTCAAAAATATTTCAACCTTATGTAGTTGCATTTTACATGTTGGTGCTGTCTTGTAAAGCTTGCAAATTATTTTCTGAAAATGTCTGAATAGTCTCAAAATTGACTTTTCAGAGTTAAAAACCTCCTGGGCTTCTAGGGGGAGACCCCCTAGGACCCCCATAAGAGACGTACATATTCCCTTCTCAAGCTTTCCTACCTTTCACTGCCAAGATGCTATTAAACTCCTTTTCGAATATATTTACCCTGTGTAGTCAATAATTATAAATATGATAGTGCTAACCCGGGATCTTATAAAGTAGATGCAAGACAGTCAAGCAATCCACACTGAGTCACGATAAAAAAATACCTGTCATGCAAATATTATATATGGGGGAGGGGGGGGGGGCCATTATGTTTTAGAATTAAGTGATAGGGGGGTCAGCCTGTTTTTGGTTTTACAGATAGGTGGGGTCAGTGACTTTTTATCTGCCCGATTTAAGAATCCACCGCAGCCCCCCCCCCCCCCCCCCCCCCCCCCCCCCCGGCTGGAGAAACTGACCGGTTCCTAACCATGCCTCATGTACTACTGAACCTTATCAGTTTAGTTGTGCTAACAAAAATTACTTCATTATTGTTTTTCTAGACAACACAATGTGAAACAACAAAGACCAAGTTCATTGCTTGTAATTCAATGAGAATAACAAGAAGCTTGCTTACCCAACAGTTCTGTTCTGATTACCTACATTCACCACATGCTCAATTTCTGTCACACTTTTTGTATCAAATGAGATGGGATCCTGTAAATAAATGAAAAAAACAGTGAGAACAAATAACATTACATAAATCCATCAAATATTACAGTTATGATTTTTCAATTTAAGTGTTTTTAAACAGATAATAATGCATATAAATATGACTTTATAGCTACATATACTTTGGTTTTACAGCTTTGAACGCCATGATAATTGCTTTATATTAAATCTACACTAGCTGAAACAAGAAATGTTTTTTTTAAAGATGTTTTGCCGGAAGTAATGACTTTCATACTCGTAACATACACTTTCAACAATATTGAACAAACTATGGGTAATTATACATGTAGATGTATACATTTATGATATTACAGTGAATCCCATCAAACTGATGTTTGGGTCTGTACCCTAAAATCAATGAACAAACATAATCCTGATATCAAACAATAATGTCCCACTTGCAGCTAGTGCAGTTTGCAAGTTGAAAAGTTAAACTATTTTACTCTAAATACTCACCATAACATAAACACCAGTATCTGGTCGTTTTTTCAATTCTAACATTTCCTTCTGGACTTTGGAAAGCAAATCACTGATCTTGTCCTGATAGATCTCCAAGTATGATGCTCTCACTAAATACTGCGGATTTTCTGACTGGGATATGTGTGTACATATGTGGTCAAAGGAATCTGGAATCAAATCTCGGAGGTCTGGATCACTCCATACACCTGAATCATGATATCATACATGTAAGTTTACAATTACCATTGCTCAGATAATTTTGAGCATTTTGTATTCGTTCTCAATATTTGACATTATCTTGACAAATACAAGTTAAATTTGAGGAGTTTAACACATCAATTTCAAGATTATGGTAAATTTGCAAAATGCAACTTTTTGCTGTTTTTTTTTAAATTAACTTTTAGGAGTCTGTTGAAAAAATGCATCAAAAATCTTTATGAAATTTATTCAATCATTCTGATTAATAGCATTGCCTCTTTACAATAAGTTATTGATTAATAACTGACCTTCCATAGTAAACGTCTTGCCCATACCAATCTGTCCATATGAAGATATTGTACCTTTAAAGTCCTCTAGTACAGAGCCAACACGGAATGTCTCGTCGTACAATCCTCTTTGTATAAAGCTGAAAAATTTATTAAAATAGAGAAATGATTCAGGTATGTATATTTATAACTATCAAATTAAATGATGGTACATGTAGATAAAGGCAAGTTTGTGCATATAACCAATGGTGGTAAAACTAGTTCTGATTAGTGGCTGGCAGTATCACGAGAAACCAACTTGGTAATATGTCTATGACTGCTCCCAATCATCCAGGTATGAAGTTAATAACAAAGTAATTACAATCTATCATGATACTGGAATTGCTATACGGTTGTTTATGAATGGCAAGGGTTTCATGTCCTATCCTAGACACTTCTTCAGGCCAACATGATCTAATGGCAAATGGTTTATATGACACCTGACGGAGTAGAATTGTCATGTGATGATGAGAACCCAACACAAGTCTACTCCAGATGTCACCCAACCATCATCTGTCATTAGATCATCAGTTGGCCTGAAGAAGCATCCAGGATAGGATGTGAAACTGTTGTCATTCAAAACAACAGCAAGTCAAGTATATAGATTTCAATTACTTTGTGACACACTTGGAAAGTTATATTTGAGGATGGCCTTTGACCTACTTTCACGTATCCCATCATCTACAACATGATGTGTGCATGCATGCAGGCGGAACGTCTCGAAACCTGTGACATGCTGCTATACAGCTATATTTTTTAGCTTAAGATTTTTTTTTACCAAAAACCACATTTTTTTACCTAAATCACACAGACAGACAGACAGACAGACAGTTAGTGATGCCTTTAGCACTACTGAACCTTATCTGTTCAGCAGTATTTGACTTTAAGTTGTTTACACACATCCACACAGACAGACAGACAGACAGACAGACACAGATAGACAGACACATAGACACTTAACCATGCCTCATGTACTACTGAACCTTATCAGTTTAGTTGTGCTAACAAAAACTACTTCATTATTGTTTTTCTAGACAACACAATGTGAAACAACAAAGATCAAGTTAATAATGCTTGTAATTCAATGAGAATAACAAGAAGCTTGCTTACCCAACAGCTCTGTTCTGATTACCTACATTCACCACATGCTCAATTTCTGTCACACTTTTTGTAACAAATGAGATGAGATCCTGAGAACAAATAACATTACAAAAATCCATCAAATATTAAAGTTATGATTTTTCAATTTAAGTGTTTTTAAACAGATAATAATACATATAAATATGACTTTATAGCTACATATACTGTTTTTTTTTAAAGATGTTTTGCCGGAAATATTGACTTTCGTACTCGTAACATATACTTTCAACAATATTGAACAAAGTATGGGTAAATGTATGTATACATTTATGATATTACAATGAATCCCATCAAACTGATGTTTGGGTCTGTACCCTAAAATCAATCAACAAACATAATCCTGATATCAAACAATAATGTCCCACTTGCAGCTAGTGCAGTTTGCAAGTTGAAAAGTTAAACTATTTTACTCTAAATACTCACCATAACATAAACACCAGTATCTGGTCGTTTTTTCAATTCTAACATTTCCTTCTGGACTTTGGAAAGCAAATCACTGATCTTGTCCTGATAGATCTCCAAGTATGATGCTCTCACTAAATACTGCGGATTTTCTGACTGGGATATGTGTGTACATATGTGGTCAAAGGAATCTGGAATCAAATCTCGGAGGTCTGGATCACTCCATACACCTGAATCATGATATCATACATGTAAGTTTACAATTACCATTGCTCAGATAATTTTGAGCATTTTGTATTCGTTCTCAATATTTGACATTATCTTGACAAATACAAGTTAAATTTGAGGAGTTTAACACATCAATTTCAAGATTATGGTAAATTTGCAAAATGCAACTTTTTGCTGGTTTTTTTTAAATTAACTTTTAGGAGTCTGTTGAAAAAATGCATCAAAAATCTTTATGAAATTTATTCAATCATTCTGATTAATAGCATTGCCTCTTTACAATAAGTTATTGATTAATAACTGACCTTCCATAGTAAACGTCTTGCCCATACCAATCTGTCCATATGAAGATATTGTACCTTTAAAGTCCTCTAGTACAGAGCCAACACGGAATGTCTCGTCGTACAATCCTCTTTGTATAAAGCTGAAAAATTTATTAAAATAGAGAAATGATTCAGGTATGTATATTTATAACTATCAAATTAAATGATGGTACATGTAGATAAAGGCAAGTTTGTGCATATAATCAATGGTGGTAAAACTAGTTCTGATTAGTGGCTGGCAGTATCACGAGAAACCAACTTGGTAATATGTCTATGACTGCTCCCAATCATCCAGGTATGAAGTTAATAACAAAGTAATTACAATCTATCATGATACTGGAATTGCTATACGGTTGTTTATGAATGGCAAGGGTTTCATGTCCTATCCTAGACACTTCTTCAGGCCAACATGATCTAATGGCAAATGGTTTATATGACACCTGACGGAGTAGAATTGTCATGTGATGATGAGAACCCAACACAAGTCTACTCCAGATGTCACCCAACCATCATCTGTCATTAGATCATCAGTTGGCCTGAAGAAGCATCCAGGATAGGATGTGAAACTGTTGTCATTCAAAACAACAGCAAGTCAAGTATATAGATTTCAATTACTTTGTGACACACTTGGAAAGTTATATTTGAGGATGGCCTTTGACCTACTTTCACGTATCCCATCATCTACAACATGATGTGTGCATGCATGCAGGCGGAACGTCTCGAAACCTGTGACATGCTGCTATACAGCTATATTTTTTAGCTTAAGATTTTTTTTTACCAAAAACCACATTTTTTTACCTAAATCACACAGACAGACAGACAGACAGACAGTTAGTGATGCCTTTAGCACTACTGAACCTTATCTGTTCAGCAGTATTTGACTTTAAGTTGTTTACACACATCCACACACACAGACAGACAGACAGACAGACAGACACAGATAGACAGACACATAGACACTTAACCATGCCTCATGTACTACTGAACCTTATCAGTTTAGTTGTGCTAACAAAAACTACTTCATTATTGTTTTTCTAGACAACACAATGTGAAACAACAAAGATCAAGTTAATAATGCTTGTAATTCAATGAGAATAACAAGAAGCTTGCTTACCCAACAGCTCTGTTCTGATTACCTACATTCACCACATGCTCAATTTCTGTCACACTTTTTGTAACAAATGAGATGAGATCCTGAGAACAAATAACATTACAAAAATCCATCAAATATTAAAGTTATGATTTTTCAATTTAAGTGTTTTTAAACAGATAATAATACATATAAATATGACTTTATAGCTACATATACTGTTTTTTTTTAAAGATGTTTTGCCGGAAATATTGACTTTCGTACTCGTAACATATACTTTCAACAATATTGAACAAAGTATGGGTAAATGTATGTATACATTTATGATATTACAATGAATCCCATCAAACTGATGTTTGGGTCTGTACCCTAAAATCAATCAACAAACATAATCCTGATATCAAACAATAATGTCCCACTTGCAGCTAGTGCAGTTTGCAAGTTGAAAAGTTAAACTATTTTACTCTAAATACTCACCATAACATAAACACCAGTATCTGGTCGTTTTTTCAATTCTAACATTTCCTTCTGGACTTTGGAAAGCAAATCACTGATCTTGTCCTGATAGATCTCCAAGTATGATGCTCTCACTAAATACTGTGGATTTTCTGACTGGGATATTTGTGTACATTTGTGGTCAAAGGAATCTGGAATCAAATCTCGGAGGTCTGGATCACTCCATACACCTGAATCATGATATCATACATGTAAGTTTACAATTACCATTGCTCAGATAATTTTGAGCATTTTGTATTCGTTCTCAATATTTGACATTATCTTGACAAATACAAGTTAAATTTGAGGAGTTTAACACATCAATTTCAAGATTATGGTAAATTTGCAAAATGCAACTTTTTTCTGTTTTTTTTTTAAAATTAACTTTTAGGAGTATGTTGAAAAAATGCATCAAATATCTTTATGAAATTTATTCAATCATTCTGATTAATAGCGTTGCCTCTTTACAATTAGTTATTGATAAATAAAAACAGTAGCAAGAACTCACAAAACTAAGCTATGTACTAGGAACTGGAACATTACATATTATACAGACTTACATATTCTCCTGAAAGGTCCTGACATAAGCAAAGACGATCCCACCAACTAATTCAACAAATAATTGATATGTTAAATAACTGACCTTCCATAGTAAACGTCTTGCCCATACCAATCTGTCCGTATGAAGATATTGTAACATTAAAGTCCTCTAGTACAGAGTCGTCTACAACACGGAATCTGTCGTCGTACAATCCTCTTTGTATAATACTGAAAAATTCATTTAAATAGAGAAATGATTCAGGCATGTACATCCGCATGTATAACTATCAAATTAAATGATGGTACATGTAGCTAAGTGAAAGTTTGTGCATATAATCAATGGTGGTAAAACTAGTTCTGATTAGTGGCTGGCAGTATCACGAGAAACCAACTTGGTAATATGTCTATGACTGCTCCCAATCATCCAGGTATGAAGTTAATATATAACAAAGTAATTACAATTTATCATGATACAGGAATTGCTATACGGTTGTTTATGAATGGCAAGGGTTTCATGTCCTATCCTAGACACTTCTTCAGGCCAACATGATCTAATGGCAAATGGTTTATAAGACACCTAACGGAGTAGAATTGTCATGTGATGATGAGAACCCAACACAAGTCTACTCCAGATGTCACCAATCATCATCTGTCATTAGATCATCAGTTGGCCTGAAGAAGCATCCAGGATACAGGGCTCGAAATTCGTTTTTTTTCTTGGTAGCCCGGGTGGGCTACCATCTTTTAAATTTGGTAGCCTGAGAGCAATGACTGGTAGCCCATATGCATGCATTCCTAAATTAATGGTGTCTGTGTATATATGTAACTATATGATGTATTGATTTCGATGATTGTTTGAATAACTTAAGAGTCACGTTAACACGTTATTTGTGTGTATTTCATGCCATATTTGACATTGGGGACACAATTTTTTGCATGTATGTGTCTCTGGGGCCGTGTCATTTACAACGTACGGTTATCATTGCAATGAAGAAAAAACATGTAGTCGCAATTCGTAGTTGTAACTATTATCTAAATCTCTTGGTGCAGTGAGACCTGTAAAATTTGAATATGATTCAACGTATGGAAAACGTATAAACAGTTTCATAAGCCCCATGGCAATTTCCTGATGTGGAGACTACGTCTTGGGTAGTTTAGAAACTAGCTGTTATCATTATCTATTCACGTGATTGGTTACTTATTAACAGACGGGTTAGACAGGATTTGTATTAATACATGACGGCCATTACGGCAAAGCCCCTTCCATTCATGGGCAAAGAGATAATCAAACAGAGTCTAAGACCACATCAGCAGACGGTCCATGCTGAAAACTTCACTAAGATAAATTCAAATCATCATGTCACCATTTCATTCTCACTAAAACTTCAACTTTCTTTTGAGCTTTGCTACTGTAACTACTAGATCGAATACATTACGTGAATTTACCATTCACCACTGCATGCTCTCAGGGGTTGCGTGAGCGTGGTTTACACACGGAATGTTTTAGGCATCGTTCAAGAATAAACGAATCTGTAGGTGTATACCAAGTTAACAGTTCTCATCAGCATAAACTTTTATCAAACACCATTACAACTGTGTCTCTGTCAAGTTGAAAGTTAAAGCTGTCATTCATGTTATGGAATTTAGTTACTGCAGCAGTGCTGTACCGAGAGTGTACTGTACCCCGACTCCGAGAAGAACCGGAAGGGCCCGGGCCGGAGAGCAGATTTCCAGAGAGTGATAACCATGGGAAATTGAAAGTACAGAAAGATAACATTAAATCGCTATACAGAATATTGTTGCATATAAATGTTTTGTTGTGACATTTTGGAAGTACAAGCTGTGTATACGATGAACGGAAGAATGACGTGTACAGTGTACATGTATTTCGTGTACATTTGATATACATGTAGTGTGGATGCAAATTTGGAAAGACGCACTGATTTTGACGCTAATTTTGGCGAGAACACGTCCCACAGGACTGCGACCTCGGAGGCCCCCGGCCCGGGAAGGTGTCGGAGTCAGGGTGTCACAGTTTCATTCAAAACTTAGTAGCCCAATTGGGCTACCACTCACATAATTTGGTAGCCCAGAGACAGACATTGGTAGTCTGTGGACGCGGGGCTACCGCGAATTTCGAGCCCTGGGATAGGATGTGAAACTGTTGTCATTCAAAACAACAGCAAGTCAAGTATATAGATTTCAATTACTTTGTGACACACTTGGAAAGTTATATTTGAGGATGGCCTTTGACCTACTTTCACGTATCCCATCATCTACAACTTGATGTGTGCATGCTGGCGGAATGTCTCAAAACCTGTGACTGCATGCTATACAGCTATATTTTTTAGCTTAAGATTTTTTTACCAAAAACCACATTTTTTTACCTAAATCACACACACAGACAGACAGACACACAGACAGACAGACAGTTAGTGATGCCTTTAGCACTACTGAACCTTATCTGTTCAGCAGTATTTGACTTTAAGTTGTTTACACACATCCACAGACAGACAGACAGACAGACAGACAGACACAGATAGACAGACACATAGACACTTAACCATGCCTCATGTACTACTGAACCTTATCAGTTTAGTTGTGCTAACAAAAACTACTTCATTATTGTTTTTCTAGACAACACAATGTGAAACAACAAAGATCAAGTTAATAATGCTTGTAATTCAATGAGAATAACAAGAAGCTTGCTTACCCAACAGTTCTGTTCTGATTACCTACATTCACCACATGCTCAATTTCTGTCACACTTTTTGTAACAAATGAGATGAGATCCTGAGAACAAATAACATTACAAAAATCCATCAAATATTAAAGTTATGATTTTTCAATTTAAGTGTTTTTAAACAGATAATAATACATATAAATATGACTTTATAGCTACATATACTGTTTTTTTTTAAAAAGATGTTTTGCCGGAAATATTGACTTTCGTACTCGTAACATATACTTTCAACAATATTGAACAAAGTATGGGTAAATGTATGTATACATTTATGATATTACAATGAATCCCATCAAACTGATGTTTGGGTCTGTACCCTAAAATCAATCAACAAACATAATCCTGATATCAAACAATAATGTCCCACTTGCAGCTAGTGCAGTTTGCAAGTTGAAAAGTTAAACTATTTTACTCTAAATACTCACCATAACATAAACACCAGTATCTGGTCGTTTTTTCAATTCTAACATTTCCTTCTGGACTTTGGAAAGCAAATCACTGATCTTGTCCTGATAGATCTCCAAGTATGATGCTCTCACTAAATACTGTGGATTTTCTGACTGGGATATTTGTGTACATTTGTGGTCAAAGGAATCTGGAATCAAATCTCGGAGGTCTGGATCACTCCATACACCTGAATCATGATATCATACATGTAAGTTTACAATTACCATTGCTCAGATAATTTTGAGCATTTTGTATTCGTTCTCAATATTTGACATTATCTTGACAAATACAAGTTAAATTTGAGGAGTTTAACACATCAATTTCAAGATTATGGTAAATTTGCAAAATGCAACTTTTTTCTGTTTTTTTTTTAAAATTAACTTTTAGGAGTATGTTGAAAAAATGCATCAAATATCTTTATGAAATTTATTCAATCATTCTGATTAATAGCGTTGCCTCTTTACAATTAGTTATTGATAAATAAAAACAGTAGCAAGAACTCACAAAACTAAGCTATGTACTAGGAACTGGAACATTACATATTATACAGACTTACATATTCTCCTGAAAGGTCCTGACATAAGCAAAGACGATCCCACCAACTAATTCAACAAATAATTGATATGTTAAATAACTGACCTTCCATAGTAAATGTCTTGCCCATACCAATCTGTCCGTATGAAGATATTGTAACATTAAAGTCCTCTAGTACAGAGTCGTCTACAACACGGAATCTGTCGTCGTACAATCCTCTTTGTATAATACTGAAAAATTCATTTAAATAGAGAAATGATTCAGGCATGTACATCCGCATGTATAACTATCAAATAAAATGATGGTACATGTAGATAAGGGCAAGTTTGTGCATATAATCAATGGTGGTAAAACTAGTTCTGATTAGTGGCTGGCCTCAGTTCAGTGGTGTGGTGCGGTACCATCATCAACTATATTTGTTTTGTAAAAAATTGCCTTCTTTATTAGTTGAAACACGATTTTCAAAGCATTTTACATTTGTACGTGTTTTCTGTTGTTTCACGTTGACCATGGCCACACACGAAAATTTAATAAATTGATCGTGAACCCCAGAACTTTTACGGATTTAAAAACACTGATTATGCTCATCTTTACATGTGGTATATACTTGGTACCTCATATGCTGTAGGTCATCATAGCTGATAGGTGGTAATACTTTTCTTTACAATGGGGAAGAAGTCACAATGGAAATTGTTGACCCCATAAGAGATGAGGTGCAACTTACTGTTGGTGAATTTTACTATAATTCTATTTTCTGTAAATCATTCATTTATTGTACTTGAATTTTCAGAACTTGTTGGCATTTTTAAAGTGATATTTCATAAACTATTGTGTAATGAAGCTCATATTTGTCATGTACATGTATGTTTAACTTACTAATTGCTCGTATAATTTTGAACAGATGTCGTTCAGAAAATAAAACATGTTCAGCTCTTCATTGGCAGAGAAACAATTGAATTCATACATAAACCCCTCAGTGATGGTGATTTTATGCCAAAACATTACACATATTCTGTGATTATCTATTGTATGGAGCACTCATTGTCCCTGAAAATCACAGATTCATAGACAGTAAGGGGTAGTTACCAGACAGTCACGATGTATACAAACTTATAGACATGAGGCACACAAGATGTACATGTTCCTTCATAGAAACCAAACTTCCTAGTAATTTGTAAATGTTATACACAACTGCTGGCAAATAATAATATGTTGCCAGAGTTAAAGTATGGGTCAAATAAATCCCTGTGAACTGTTTTTCCAATACATGTTTTTTGACACAGGATTAGAACTCATTTTATCAGGATGTTTGAAGGCTTTAGATGCAAAGTAGTCCCAGGTGAAGTTGCGGTTATGTATCTGCACTGTTGACATAAGATGAGGCATATTATCACAAGGTTGTTATATTGTCTGAGTATATATGATTGGTCTAATTCAAACATTACATTGGTGGGTTTGCAAACATCATTTTTTTACCGGAGTGGTTTTCTAATGTTGATGTCCATTTCAATCACTCCTTCATGCCCTGCAGCAATTTCTTCCTGGTTCATTGGTTGACGACTGACCACCACCACTTCCTCTGACTGAAAAACAAAATATGTTTCTGATTAGAGAAATGAATACCAAGGAAAAGTGTCATTATTATATGTACTTAGATGTCAACCCCCCCCCCCCTCCCCCACTATTTTTCTTTCTTCATTCAAGGAAAATAAGAGTGACCTAAGGGGCTTTGTCACTTCGAGTAGCTAAATGGGTAGTGACAACCCTTCGGTCACAAGTATTTTCTGGCTGAATGAAGAAAAAAGAAAAAAGATTGGGAATTAATATAAATCTTATTTTCCCCATGTTCCAACATTTTGATATGTTGTTCAGCATAAAATTCAAGTAAGATGCACTAAAAATAATTTCTGTTGCAATTATGTCTGGGTCAAACCTTATTTTGACTGGCCTACCCTTACCAAACTGAAAGCTCAGACCCAAGCTGGCAAAGAGCTTTTTCAGAGCTTTTCAGCTCTGTGGCACACTACCAACAGCTCTATTGCACACATTCAAAAATGTGTTGAGCTGCTGAATGTCTGCAACAGACTTCTAGGGTTTATGTCTGTTAGGAAAAAAATTCTTAAGCTTACTGACAGCTGTCTGCATCTCACTGACAGCTGTCTGCAGTTCACCAACAGCTACTTGCAGTTTACTGGCAGCTGTCTTCAGCCACAGGAGTTAATTTCTAAATAATGTCTGTCAGGAGTGTTTACACTTTGCTCTGTCATGGGCAAAACGACTAGCAGCAGACTTTTAGCAGCTTTTGTGGTAGTTTCCAGAATATTTTAAAGTTACCTGGACAGTGGCAATGTGGAAGGGCATACCAATCCAAGGGTTCTCTGTTAATATGCTTCTGTCATAATAAATATTGCTTGGAATTAAACTTGCCTAAATACTTATTCACTAAAACATACATCAAATGTATGCAGGTGAATGTAGGTAATATTTATAAGAATGCCTGCAACACCATCAAATGACCAATAACTACAGTACATTTACATGTTAAAATATATTTATTAAGTTTCATTGTTAAGTATAAACACCGGAATCTGTTCTTGTTAAAACGTAAACCAGCTGCATGAACAACAAAATCAATCCTTACAGAATACCTCTAATATAAAATGTACATGTATTGTTGTATGCATTTATTATTTGCATCGTTCACCCTCACAACTTACCGAGATTTAATGTAACTGTTTTCTCAAATTATTTGTAATATGTCACCTACATAACAAACATCCATTTTAAAATCATTTGCCAGATTTAGTATTCTGGGTTTGTGATAGCCATGCACGTATATTAGTGTGGAATTTGTTTACTATGCTTCAACTTGGGACTAGCAATTACTGGTTACATATGCAGAAACACGGCCCATTTTCAAGGGTACTACAGGAAATGTCCCCTGCAGTATATTTCTTGACTTGGGCCGGTCGTGTAGCGTATAGGCATTGAAAAGAGTGGTTCATTTTGGGCCGCATATGATCGGCCTCGCCAATATCTGAGTTTTCAGTTTCACTATAGTCAGTCATATTCAGGGTTGTCATACCCATCATCAACGCCGTCTGATAAATCTCGACAGTCGGATGTCAACAAGGGATTTTGACTCCCCTCTTCATTGTCAAATAACTCACAGTTGTCTTCATTTCCTCCGTTATGTTATAACATGAATAAATATGATGCTCGCCATCTCCTTCCTGTCGATCATCTCATTAGTCTACCAAACTCGCTTGAAACGGTATCGGTATTGTCTGTGTACGTGTTCGTGTGTTGTTGATGTCGAGGGACATCACCCGGAAGTGATGGGAGTCCATCGTTTGTGGGCCAATGATCGCAAAGTTGTCCTCAGAACTGGAATGGCCACTTTTCGCTTCCATCTCTCATAGATTGCCATTTTGCTTCAACTTTTGGAGATTACAAGTATACTGCTCTGTTTTGAGTCGATACGTAACGTGAACGTACGGTATAAACAAACCCCTCGATCGTCGATCGCTGGCTAAGGTTATATCCACAATATGGCGTCACAGGCTCTTTCAAAGCTCGTGGAAAAACTGCTAGGAACAAACATTTTGTTTATGGCTAATAACAGCGCAAACATGGATAATATGAAAGAAACAAAATAATAAACAAAAATATATTTTTTCAAAATTGAATCAACGACTGCTGTAAAGTTTACAACGCATTGAAGTTTTGAAATTATTGTGAACGAGGCTATGACGTATCAGCCAATCAAATCAACGCGCGTAATCTCCCCAGTACTTCAAATGTGAAACGGAAGATGGCGGCCATGGTTCACAAAGGCAAAGAAAATCGTTTTCGACAACTGATCATGAGAAGAGGTATACATCAAGACCTACTCATTTTGGTGATGAAGGTATGTTAATTTAACTGACGCTTTCAGAGCACATTATAGGCTCTGGTATTTTTTCTAAACGATAGAATCCTGGTCGTCTATGTGTAGACGTTATATCTTATTTATATTATTTATAGTACTTGTGGCCGTACGATCGGAGCCTTTTCAGACGTAGACCTAGACCTCGGTCCACGGTTGCATACATAGACTTCTACAACTGTTTGAAACTTCCGAAAGTTGTTTTTAAAGTACATCTGATATACATGTAATATTCAAGTTGAAGTGTCCACTTTGTCGATTGAAAGTAGGAAAGAATGCACTGCTTGCCTCCATGGTGCCGTGTGTAAACTGGAATTAGATTACACCCCCCCCCCCCCCATGATTTATCGTGTAAAAATTATTAGTTTCTCGTCGAAAGAGTTCCTATGTACCGCACTGAGTCTTGTTAGAAAACAGTGGCAAATTAATTTATTCAATTAAGATATGGAATGGAACAATGTTGGAGTGTTTTGTAGAAACCAGTGTGTCACAAATCATTTAGTAGTAGTACTAGTACACCCCATGGTCACAGCCACATTTACACAGTGCTCTGTCATGTACATGCAGAACACTTTTCACCAACTTGATGTATGTCATTGAGGTTACGTCCGTATGTATGTATGTATGTATGTATGTATGTATGTATGTATGTATGTATGTGTGTGTATATATATACGTACATGTATGCATGTATTTATTTAATAAGGGTATGGACTTTCATTTTAATCAAAGATTGTCATGTTTAAAATGCTTCATATTGATGTATTTGTGTATTCATTACGTTATAGTGCAAATTATAGAACACAACACCTATTTAGTTGTAAGGAGAGAGTAAGAATATGGAACTCTTGTTGAGGCATTGTGGTCATCAGACAAGCAATATTAATTATCCTTGTCTTATTCTAAGTAGAAATGTTAAGTGTTAAGTGAGACGATGTGGGAAGACTGCGAGTTCATTATTTTTTTATAAAGTTTTTATAAAGCTGTTCCTTAATTATGGCTGCTCTGATGTACTTTTGGGAAGTCTGATAAAATGTATTCACCTAGGGTGTACCACTGTTAACACACTACAAGAATATACATTTTGTAGATTCTATTTACCAGTTGATAATTTTTGTTTTGCCAAAATTATTGTTACTTACATGCATGTTTTTATTTGTTGCATCTTAGAGTAGAAACTCAAGATGACTTTAGAAAAAGCAGTGTCAACATAAAAGTACAAAAAACAGAAAGTGGACAAAGAAAGCAAACTCCAGCAGGACAAAAAATGGAACACATGCAGCACAGCAAAGCAATAAAGCAAAGACTGACAAAGATAGAGAAATTGCTGAAGAGAAGCAAGCCAAACGCCTAGCAAAGTTGTATGGCAACTTTAAAAAGGATGAAGGAACAGGCCTACTTTCAAAGGTACTAGTAACTTTTTTAATCTGTTAGTGTATAAAAACAAAACAGAGCAATATAATTGCCCAAGAGGAGCAAATAGTAAAAAGACACAAGACAGTTGGCATTTCTATAGGGACAAACAATAGATTCTTTGTTTGTAGCATGTAACTGTTTATTAGAAACAAAAGATAAAATGAACTGTGTACCTCTCCCTTCACATTCATAACAAACATTTCTTTTGTTAATTGATTGCTCTTGGTTCTTTCTTTGCAGTGACTTTCAGGAACCAATGGATATTGATTGATCTGATTCTGATCCTGATTCTGCCAAAGTGATGATGTAAACTGCCAAAGTGATGATGTAAACTGCCGAAGTGATGATGCTAATGATGAACACAATGGCTTTAGCTTATATAATGACTGAAAGTGAAATAATGTCAGACTCTGAAACTCCAGCAACTGTTGAAAGCCAAACTCAAATTGCCAGAGCTCTTTCACATGTATGATGTAGGTAATTCTTTAGATTTGATTTGAAGAACCCCATCATTAAGGGACATGTATTTTTTGTCTTCTAATCAATGGATGAATACAGGTACTATTGTTAAACTCAGGTATGTTGGTACTGTCATTTCACTACAGACATGTCTCAAGCCTTTTAGTTATTTTGGAAAAAAGCAATAAAGTTGCTTCTTGTTTTCATTTAATTCTTCTTCTGCATGATTTACTGGTTGCAAAAGTATGTGCCCGTGTGTGTAGTATGTACATACATACATATATGTGTATCCCCTAAAACATGTAAGTGAACAAACTTTGTGAGTTTGTGAAACTGACATTTTTTAAATATGTTTCAGTGGGAACAAGCATTCAAATCAAATATGGTCAGTCCTGATATACATTTGTATGTCAAATATATTTCCCCAACGTGTATAAGCATGTTTTAAGTGTCAAAATTAATATGGTTTAAAACATGTTTAAAACTAGTTTCAAATGAGTTGACTAAGGACTTCTGACAAGTTTAAAACATGAATGAAACACTCAAAACTGATCAGACTTGTTTTGAATTAGTATAGAACACTTTTTAAACTAGTGGATTTTTAGTAAGGAATTCCCCTTTTGCAGTGTGCCAATGATACCTGTCAGAAGTCTGCTTATAGTCTTTCAGCAGTTTGTCACAATGCTGTCAGAAGGCTGTTGTTAGTCTGTCAGGTCTGTTAGTGGTCTTTCAGATGTCTGAGGATAGTCTTACATAAGTCTGTTATAAAGCAGTTGAATGTCTGTCAGGTATTTACCTGAGCTGTTGAGAGCTGTTCTCTGCAGCTCAAATCTAATTATGTATGCACAAAAATCAGCCTTCCGGCAGCTAACTGTCAGAAGTCTTTTTGAGAGCTGCTGCAGCTCAAAAACAGCTGTCTCATTTCGGTAAGGGTATAATTTGGTATGAACTACATGTCTTCTTATCAAAAAAAAACTTTCTGTGTTTGTCTTTCACTTTTTCTCTGATACCCATGACTGTCACCAAGTTTAATACATGAAACCTCCTTTTGTCTTGCTAAATTTTTGTTTTACGCCATAAACTACCAAGAATGAAATATATTCCAGGGTGAACACAATATCACTCGGGATTCTTGGAGAATATATTATATGAATGATTGATAAACTAAATTAGAAACACAGACTTGTTTGATAACTGATCTACTAAAGGGCTACTTTCTCTAGCCAGGACTTTTATAGTACAGACACAGTGTGTGCAAAGCTATCAGGAAAATTAGATTTTACATCTCCCCCAAGTCATATAGAATACTGTCTTTCCCAAACAGTATTAACTTGTGTACAAACAACTATCACTTGGGAGAAAGTCAGGATTAAATTAAGTATCCTCATTGAGTGACTATATACTTTGAGTAAAATTTTATCAGCAAATATCATATGGTGGACAACATAGCCAGTAGTAAGTGAATTGAATTACTAGTATCTAGTTCTGAAACAGTTGTAGTACAGAACACTTTTTGATGACATTTTTTAATTTCTATTTTGAAATCGAGGACATTCATCACATTTCATTATTCAAACCTGTTCAAAAACATTTTCATTAAAAGTACCAGTTTGCTCAATGAAGAGAGGGGAGTTTGAGTCAGTGCCATTATCAAACTTAACATTTATGAACAGAATTATAAACAAGTGAATGCATAACATCAAGTGGCCAAGTCATTTTCTAATAATATACATTGCAATAAAGGAATTAGAAATAAGGGCAATTTCCAAATTTAAGGGTATTTTGAAAATTTTTAGACAGGGGTGTGCCGCCCATGCTGAAAACATCGACCCATGTATGATGTATAAGGCAAAATGAAGACACATTGTTAGGGACTTCTTGAGGAAAATCTTCCACTTGGTCACCTTTTTCTGATGCCGCGTGGGAATTTTTCTAAAGCATGAGGTTGTTGCCAAAGTTATAGACTGATGATTCGTAAATTGACCCATGTCTAGGGATTCTTTCCTGAAAATGACTCATTTGGACAGCAAACACTGTAGACCTCTCTGTATGGGAATAACCCTCTCATTCAGTTTAGTTTGTAGCAGTTTGTGTTTTCGCATCTATAGTATAAAGGCCCAGTTACACGATGCAACTCACGAAGCAATTCGTCGCATGCGACAAGGCTAGCAACTGCAACAGAACGCATACACGAAGCAACTAGTTGCATGGTAAGTCGCAAGAGCTAACTGCTGCACTTGCATAGATATATAAAAGTTACAGGTCATAGAGGTCAAGTCTTCTAGTTGCAGGAATTTGGTAGAAATGATATGAAATTGCTAATATTTACAAAAAAAATGACTGAAAATTTGTTGAGGTATCGATAGTAAAACCATATTCAATTGAAAGTTTGTTTAGGGTGATGTTGATCTTTCCGATGTCACTACTTGCATTCAAGTTGGAAATAAAATGATATTCAGCAGAGATCAAGCATTCATAGACATTGTATACTATTTATAAGTGGTAATCATGGTGATAAATCAAAATGATATCAAAAAGACTTGCCAAATAGAATGTTTATACCAAAAACATGGCGGCCATAACATTGAACGTCATTTAACACATCAGTACATTGTATATGTCAAAGGTTATTACTTGCGACACGATGATGTGGTTACATGGTGCAACTCATGAAGCAACTTGCGACAAGTTGCAGAAAAACCGACATGTCGGTTTCCTTGCTACACACCTAGTGACATCACAAGACCATATTATGACGGAGTGAGTACATGATGCAATACTGGTGGGCAATGGGTACACATGTACCCTGGTGGACAAATATTACAACCACAAATTTTACAAAAATTCAAAAAATTGGGGTCAATAGTCTACATTTTAGCCACCAAAAGGGGTCAAATGTCATGAGTTTTGAACACTTTTGATACACTTTCATGTTACATATACATGCTTTAATCACCGCTAGTTCATTGGCTGCCCAGGGCCAGGGAGAGGGGCATCTACCTCTGATAAAGATGACCTAAACAACCTATGGAAACAACCTTGTTCATATGGGGTCAAAAGTCGTATGTGTATTCAAAGAGGTGGGTCATATCTCTACATAATGCTTTAAAAATCAAGACTCAAAAGTCTACATGAGTTGAAAAAGTTGGGTGGGTTAAAACCGTGGTACATACGAATATACTCTTTTTAAATACGTAATTCTTTTTTGATTTGCTTTGTTGGTTTTGTGTTTTGTTTGTTTGTTTGTTTTTTGTGCCTTTGTCTTTATTCTCATCTGAAAACTGTTAGTATGAGACAGTGTTGTCCCCAGGATTTTTGTCACAAGAGGGGGTAATTCTTGCTGAGCAGAGCAAAGCACTGAAAGCGCGCAACACTCTGGGGGTGAAATTTGCATCTTGAAATGGTGGCTTTTGGTGGCACTTTTTTTTAGCCATTTTAACCCATTTTAATCATGTGAATATTTCAACACAACTGCAGTGTCAAAGTGAGTTTTGATATCTTAATGTTTAAATAGTGACAGAATTAAGCCAAATTTACCTGTGTCAAAAAATTAGTTTTTTAATAGTTTGTCCTAAATAGTTGGCAATGCTCAAATAGCTCTTTTCAACACAAATGCTGAAAGAGTGTAACAAAACAAAATAAAAAAATTGCAGCAAATTTCAAGATGTTTCAAGACAGTTGTAGTGTTTACTACAAAATGAAATCCATTTTCAAAAGCTTCATTGCATCATCACTACCAAAACAAACAAAAAGTCCAACACATAAGGGTGAAGATAACTTTGCCTTTATGCATAGCAGCTGAGTAACCTGTCTCACTTCTGTTCTCCTCAGAGGAGAAGAGAAGACATGTTGACTGCTTGAAAGCTATAGAATGAATGACAAGTTTGAAAAAAGTATGCATGAATGTGACTCGCACAAAGTTTGACATTAGTAGCCGCTTTACCGAGATATTTGACTTTCCAAAATGGCGACCATGAGATCATAGCGAAACCGCAAGAGAAGTAAATCGTTTTGCCCCATTTGTTGAAAAAAATATTCAATTCATTTTTTTCGTCAAAACTTGCAAGGGGGCGCCAAGAATTTACTCGAGGGCACTGCACCCTGTTGCCTTGTTCAGGGAGAAGACTGTGAGGAACATACAACCAGCTGGTAAAACCATGCTGAAGTTTTCCACATGGAATATATATGTAGCCTTGAACGCAAACTTAATGATAAAAACTTCTTAAATACTGTGAACAATTTTGATTTTATCAGTTTTGTTGAAACAAAAATGAGCATTGCCTCTGAGATCGAAATCCCTAACTACAGCTACTTTCATTCATATAGAAAGAAAAAACATAAAAACGCTTGTGCACACTCTGGTGGAGTGGCATTCTATTACAGAAGCATAATTATATCAACATGGAATAAGGCAAATGGAAAGCAGCTGTGGAATTTATGTGGACCCGTCTTGATAAAAATCTAGACGAAAATATTTTTGTTTAGTTTGTATACGAGTCCTCAAGGCTCCAGCATCTTCAAATGGAAAGACGCAAATTTGTATCAGCTACTAGAAAAAGATGTTATAAAATATTCTAAGTTAGGACAGATCATCCTGATAGGTGATTTCAATGCCCGTACTAAAATGGACAATGATAAAGTAATCCATCCAAACCTGAACTATTACTCATCAGCAGCTTCCATAGATTTTAAACCAAGACAGTCACAGGACATTACAAAAAAAAAACCAATATGGTGAATTACTTCTTTATCTGTGTATCGACTCGACAGAAATTGTAATTCTAAATGGTCATTGCCCTGGTGACTCTATGGGTATAAATTTCAATGTCACCAAACAAAAGGTAGTAGTACAATAGATTATACATGTACCATTGTCAGTCATAGTCTGTTCAGTAGGATTGATCCACTGTTTTCTGTGTTCAGCCACTGAACCTGGTTTTATCTGATCATTGCCAAATGTTATTTACAATGCAGACTAACATACCACAAGATGATAAAGCTACACCTAATTCTACAGAAGATGACTTGAATAACTATTGTCAATCCAACTTTTCATACATATGGGATACAAACTCTAAATATTATTTCTACAATGCATTACAGAGCCAGGAGGTAAGTCTGACTAAGAACTTTGAGAGAGAACATTTTGATAATTCTAAGAAGTCAGTTGATCAGGCTGGCATTATGTTATCACACATCTATCATGAGGTAGCTGGTAAAAGTCTAAAAAAAATGTATCTTTAAAAAAATAAAAAACGAAAAGAAAAACAGAAAGCAAACATGGTACATAAAAAATCTTTCTTGTATGAAAGGAGATACACAATTTTTCCATTAAACTGAGAACAGACCCATTCAGCCATCAACTGAGAAATAGTTGTTATGAACAAAGGAAAAACTAGAAAGCTGTGAAATAAAAAGAAACAAGAATTTAAAAGTGAAATATTGTCTAAACTGGAAAACCTGAGTGGTTCACATCCCGATGAGTACTGGAAACTTATTAAGAACTTAAGAGTGCCACAAGAGGGTAAGACATGTAATGGAGAAACTGTTGAGAAAGAAAAACTGTTTGAGCATTTTAAAAGTCTCAATTCAAACGAGATAAAACTTACAGCAGATACCACCTATGTTAGTAAAAAGAACCGACTAGAAAATATTGCTGATTCCATAGAACTAAATAAGCCAATCTCTCAGCTTGAAATTCAAAAAACAAGAAGTACACTCAAGCACAAAAAATCACCTGGAATAGATAATATAACCAATGAAATGATCACAGCCAGCAGAAATGTTCTCATTACACACAGTCAAAAACTTTTCAATTTAATTTCTCAAAAGTGACCATTTTCCTAGCTGCTAGAATATGGGTATAAATACACTGCTCTACAAATAAAGGAGAACAAATCATCCCAGTAACTATCGTGGGATCACATTTTTAAATTATTTACTTCAGTCCTGAAACAGAGGCTTGTTGAATTTAACGACAAAAATGACATTATAATTAAAAACAGGTTGGCTTTCTACCTAAATTCAGTACTAGTGATCACATATTTGTTCTAAACCAGTTTATTACAAAATACTGAAGTAAAGATAAATACATTTTTGCTTGCTTTATAGACCTTTGACTCAATTTGGCATGAAGGGCTTTTCCACAAATTGGTACTCAATGGCATCACAGGACGTTTCTATAAAGTAATCAAAGCTATCTATTCAAACACAACTGGATGTGTTAATTAAGACAAAAAATGGTCTGACCTGCCAATTTCCGATACAGAGAGGTATAAGCCAAGGGGATGGCCTCAGCCCCCTACTACATTTTTGTAATCTATTTAATATCTATGTAAATGATATAAAAAGACAAATTGATATGTCAAACAAGTCATTGAAAATGACATAGTCCTCGCTATGATTGGGTTTTAAGGAACTGGCAGTTTATGTTGTCATTTTGTTTGGCCTCATATGGTTGTTTTTGATATCACTAACTCTGTTCAAGCATGTCTGAGTTATGGCTTTGGACATGAAAACTGCACCAACAAAATGGCTGCCAGGCAGCCATATCGGATTGTGTCATGACGAAAATGGATATGCACATGTATGTCATAGAACACTGTGCTAATACCAATTTTGAATGAGATCTGTTCAAGCATGTCTGAGTTATGGCTTTGGACAGGGAAAATTCGCAAACAAAATGGCTGCTAGGCGGCCATATTGGATCGCATCATAAAACAAATTGACGTGCATATGTATGCCATTGTATGTTTCCCCTGTACCAAGTTTGAAAAAAATCGGTCCAGACATCTCCAAGAAACGGCTGCGGACGGACGGACAGACAGAACCTAATCCATAAGTCCCCATCCAGACTTCGTCCGGCGGAGACTAACAATGACCCACCAACTCTTTTAACTAGCAGGCTATCTTGCTTACTATATGCTGACGATTTAATGTTACTGTTGGAATCAAATACTGGTCTACAAAATGCCCTCAACACAGTTGAAATCTTCTGTGAAAGAATGGCACCTACATGTCATGTATGATAAATATTGCCAAATCAAAGATCATGATTTTCAATGTCAGGAACGTTTATAGAAATTTATATTTTACAGAAACAATCATCAAGTACTAGACTGTGTTCCCTCCTATAATTACCTTGGAATAAAACTGAGCACTTCAGGGAAACTACACAAGATGACCTAAGATATAGAGCACTGAAGGCACTGTTTGAACTAAAACAAGACCTGTTTTCAGAAACAACTATCCCCATCAAATTATGCACTGGTGAAGCCCATTCTGCTATACTCTAGAGAGGTTTGGTCACATGAAAACATAACCAGTCTCAAAACCTAATGAAATTTTCAACTCCCATTGAAAACCTACACGTCATAAAGTTCTGCAAATTCCTACTAAATGTAAACTGTAAAGCATCCAATACAGATTGCCTTATGGAACTAGGTCACTATAACCCCCTACTAGTATCTTGCCTGACACTAATGTTCAAATATTGGCTAAAGATCTCACAGAAAGCAGAAACTACCCTAACTAAGGAAGCTTACTGTCTGAGTAAAAATCTGGAGTCCAGTGGAATACAATCATGGGCCACAGGAATGAAGCAAACACTAAAACTTTTGAGTATGGATAAGGTCTGGACAGCTGAACCAAACCACTCCAAATAGTGAAAACCTAATTGCTAGATTTAAAGTAAAGTTAAATTTGCTTCTCCACAAAAATATAATGGACACAATGAAGGACAACAATGACAAACAACATAAAAATAAACTATGTACATATAGACAAATTAAAACGGATTTGAACTTTGAAAACTATTTAGAAGACATTAAAAACCCACAATACAGATCAGCAATGACAAAACTTAGAATTAGTGCACATATTTTACATATAGAAACTGGAAGATACACAAACACCACCTTATCAAGCAGGACATGCCCTGTATGTAAACAAGGTGAAATAGAAGACAAGGAGCATTTCTTATTATGCTGTACAGGATATCAAAATGAAAGGAAAGAACTCTTTAACAAATTAAGTATATATTCTAGTACAAGTACCGATAATGAGAATCTCATTAAGATTCTTAAAGTAATAGACAAAAATACATTAGTTGAAATAAGCAAATTTATTCAACATCATCATGGATTCGAAATTCGAGAATATCATTTGAACAAAAATATACCAGCTGCCTCATGATATACACTCAACAAATACATTTACTACCTTTCAGGCCCTTTGATTACATCTGGCCTCGAAGGCTCATCACTATCTGCATTTTTTTAGGTATTTTGTATTGTACTGATATCTGGTAATATAGATAAGGTTACAATAAAGTTTATTATTATTATTATTATTCTATGGGAGTACACCCCCCCCCCCCCCCCCCCGACAAGATTTGGAAGTTCATGAAGTTTAGTTGTAGTAGACTGAGTGATTGAAATCAGCGGGACCTCACTTTACATCGTACATTACATTCAAAGTACCTTTGCAAGGCGCAAAGGAAAGGCCAATGAGGGGCACACTGAAAAAGCATAAAAGTTTGGAACTCCCGTCCAATAGGACGCCAACCTGGAAGGGGGGTTACCCTGGTGGACAAAAATTACAACCACAAACTCATTCTTTTTTCCATTTATTATTATTATTATTATTTAAACTTTATTACAGACCCATAGTCCAGAGAAGAACAAAAACATACTACAAGACAGTTTAATTGTTACCTAACAGACAAATACAAACAAAAAATATGACAAAGGGTATTATTTTAAAAGAAAAAAAAATCAATGTAAAATCTTCAACCAGTGGGCCTGAAGCCCACCAAACCATACATCACATGTAACAACACGATTAATCAGAACATTTTGACTGTCAAAAAGATGTAACATAAACCTAAATGTCACCTTTCTTCTCAGAACAGAGAGAGAATTAACTGAATTGGAAACAAACATTCTAGATGCACTGGCAGAACTTGGAAGTCCTATCGGCCTCCGGAACGTATAGTTGTGACAGACAATTTACACACTATTTACATTGAAGTCACACCATAAATGGTTTCCAGAAATGTTATTACAAAACACTGTGAGGAGACGCAGTTTCATCGATATAGTACATGGAGAAAACTTTCTCAATACCACAAAGTGCTCTACGTTGTTTCAAAATATCCCGATTGTCTTTCAGGTCATCAGTAAAAACGTGTCCCAAGTAATTAAAACTTGATATGAATTCAAGAATATTCCCACAAAGGTTGATCGGGGGAATGACAGACAGTTTTGTGGATGCCTTAATGTGTACATGTTTAGATTTTCTAGCATTATAAATGATATAATGATCATCAGCATATTGTTCACAGAGATTAATAAGTTTTCTGAGGCCTTTGATAGATGGACAGATCAGACACATATCGTCCGTATATGACAAATTATTCATTGCAATTCCACCCATTTCACAACCAACCCTGAGACAGTGACCTGTTAAGTGAATCAACATAAACATTAAAAAGAAATGGGGATAAGATTCCCCCATTTATGTCACATTGTCCACTGTAATAGTTAATTATTTAAATAAAGACATCTGAATCAACTTAATTTCTAATTACCTTTTTTTTCAATTTAAGAACTTTCATTTCAATCATTTCTGGCTCCACTACTGTAAAGAAATGGAATATTCAACATTATACACATGATAACACTATAAATCATAGTATATTATAGCATTACCAATTCCAGTGAATTTTGTGACGTCATCGCTGTACATTATTACTGATAATGTACTCCATTATTGGGCATCGCGGCCCCGGAACGAGCATAACAATACAAGCTTATTTGTTCTGTTTCTTCATACGACTCGGTATTTTTTCAAAATGTATGTTGTTACTTATGATTGTCATTTCCACTGTTTAAAAATACAACGCATTCATGAAACAAGTTTGTCTTCACAGCAGTTCATTGAAGTGTATATGTGTGTGTACGTGTACGTACGTGTGTCGCTATGATTAGTATTCAGCTTCCGGGCCGAACATGGCAGACGATGTTCAGCGCTGTGTATATTATACGTTGTTTTGCGTTTCTCGGTCTACAAATTCACTGGAATTGGCAAAACTATAAAATAATAACAATAATGTATGTCCTCTCAGTCCATAATGGACTCAAGCAAACTTTGCACTCCATAATGGGCTCGGCTGTCGCCTCGCCCATTATGTCGTTCAAAGTTTGCTTTCGTCCATTATGGGCTGGGAGGGCGTACATTATTGTTTAAGTAACCACACATTTGTTTGTCATTCAAATTATCTATGACCACAGGAAATTCAGTCAGGTGGCAATATTTTTCTGGCTACTTTTTCAGGAAGTTTCTCAAAAATAGCACCAATGGCATTGTAGCACAACTTTAGTTTTTTACCAAAAACCAAATTTTTCTGCCAAAATCACACACAAGGTCATTTGTATTTGAAAAATAGTGCCAATGGCGTTGTAGCACAACTGTACAGTTTTTTTAAATGTTTTCCGTTATGCTGATCCATGCTGGGTATAAGCGTTCATTTGCTGAATGATTATCCATACATTCATTTGTTTATTTATCCCTGATAATCAGGGGTCAAAATAATGAAACAATTTTGCTTGTCCACTGGGCAAGTAGAAAACAAAAAGTACTTGCCCAAATCAAAAAGTGCTTGCTCATTCCAAATAGAGGGGTATTTTTGTGTGGCTTACAAATGCACTGTTGTGATTGATTGGTCTTTCTTTTGTTTATTATCAAAAAATGTCACAGAAAGTTTCTGTGGGTACTGAAAAGTTCTCTCCACAATAGGTGTCCTAAATTAATTTTCATGGCCTAATTAATATTCATACTATAGCATAGCATACAATTTTTTGTTCACTTGTAAAAAGTACATGTAGTTGTTAAAATAATTTTTCAGCACTTTCATAAGCTATCAATATAAGAATTAACATTTATTTCAACACTGATGTAAAATCTTTCTAAGTATTTCCTTTTCCACCATGTCAATATATTTTCTTTCCTTCCTCATCCATACCAACTATTTTTCTCCCAGTATTTGTTTATATTTTCCTAGTAGTATTCTCAAATAAAATGACTGTTGTAAAATTTGCAGCTGATTCAAACACCCAAAACCTGTAAAATCATGCTGTAATTTACTATTGATGAACAATATTCAATGAGTCACTGGTCATTCCAGGTATGTTTTCTTGATAGAGTAAATAAAGTACATCAAGGACAGCTGGTCCAGATTGTTTTGAAAAGTGGTCAGTCAAGAAAAACATCTTCTCAATACTGCTACAATGTTATAATTTTCCAGACTTGTTGGCACCATGGTTATACAATGTATCCAAAATCCTATCAGACAGGTGTAGTGTCTGATAAGTACAGCATGAACACAGGCAAAAACACATCCCTGATCAATAATCATAAGAAATTCTCCTTGCCCCTTGGGACAAGTACTTTTCAAAACAACTTGCCCAAGCCTTGAAATCACTTGCCCGGGGCAAGTAAAAGGCCGTTATTTCGAGCCCTGCTGATAATGTTATCTTTGCAATATATGTGATCACTTGGCTGTTGCTATGCATGTGGTCTTGTTGCTAGGCACATTTGCATACATTTTTTGAATGTGTCTGTGTTATCTTTGCAAAATATGTGATCATTGGCTGTTGGTATGGGCGTGGTCATGTTGCTAGCCAAATTTGCATACATTTTTTGAAATGGTTATTCATTATCAATTCCTATTGTTATCTTTGCAATATACATGATTATTTGGTTGTTGCTATGGGTGTGGTCTTGTTGCTAGGCAAATAACATGCATTTTATGAATGTTTATTCAATTGTCTATCCATCCCATGGTTATCTTTGTGAAATACATCACTGATTGGCTGTTGCTATGGGTGTGGCCTTGTTGTTAGGCAAATTTACATACATTTTTGGAATGTTCATTCAATTATCTATTAATCCCTGTTGTTATCTTTGCAATATATCTGGTCATTAGGCTGTTGCTATGGGCATGGTCTTGTTGCTAGGCATATTTGCATACATTTTTTTGAATGCTTATTCATTTGTCTATCAATTCCTGTTATCTTTGTGAAATACCTCACCGTTTGGCTGTTGCTATGGGCGTGGTCTTGTTGCTAGGCACATTTGCAAACATATTTTGAATGCTTAGGCACCCTAAGAATGTTCCCCCCAAATTTCAGACCGATCTGCCCAATAGTTTTTGAGTAAGTTTTTTGACCAAAAATTACATTTTTCGACCCAAACCACACACCAGTAGTAAGATCATTTTAATCTGAACAATTTCCCAACTAGACACCCACGGTAATACATCCATCAAATATCATGGCAAGCGGTACACGCAGGAAATTTACCCTGCCAAACACAGTATGATCATGGAGGTCTTGATATGACTATTTTTCTTTCCCCATAAAATGTGTGACTTCTTATTCTTTGTACAAACTGTTTTTTTGAATGCCTAAAGACTGCATTTAATATATGAACTTGTTTTAATCATAGTGTCTAAGATTTAATTCAGCTGTGCTAAAAACAGGCCTAGATTGCCAAGCAACCTTAAACAGATGTTAATCTTTACGCCATTCACACTGATGTGTGAAGTAGCCCATAAAAGATTTAATGATTTCATTACATCAATAAAACAAGAATTCTTTATTTCCAGGCTGATGTCAAAGCATTTTGTAATACAACATATCACATTTCCAAACGTCAAATGCACATTTGGTTCAGCAGTTTTTGACTTTAAGTTGTTTACACACACACACACACACAGACAGACAGAGACGCCGGGCAATACCTATAGCACTACTGAAGCTCTGTTCAGTTGTGCTAACAATATACCAACCAAGTACGGGGTCCCACCAAATATGGGGTTCACTGGGTTTTTTTTACTTTAAGGAGGCTCAGTATTATTTCTTAAATGACACTACAGGTTCTCCCAAATTTTTACAGGTGTAATCAAAGACTTAAAAAATCACAATGTGACAAAAATATTCAGTGTCCCACACTAATTTTTGAAGTACAGCGCCCTCTAGTGAGTATTTTTATGTATTCTAGCATTTGCATACCTATTTGAAATGAGTTTGCAGGCGATTTTAAAGGTACTAAATTACAAAACATAGTATTTCAGCACATGATATGAATATGTATTAATACGTTAATATCAAACGGTAATAATTTTGATAATAAAGAAGTGAAAATAAATGAAAGCAAGATATTTCAACTTTATAATTTTTTCTAGCTGCAATAATTTTAATTCTATTTTTATCTACAATACTTTTCCATTTTTTTAAATAGATATATTGTTTTTGTGTGACACAACATTGTTCGTTTTACTGTTTATTTTCTTACAGGGTTTGCAAAGTTCTATTAACAACCCTGGCATCCAAAATATAGTACGATTTCCACTTGAAAATAACAGCAAGGAAGCATTAATCTGGTCGAGAGCAATACATTCATAGACAATGATATAGAACATGCTATACTTTCAAATAGGTGAGGGATATTGTCTACAATAAAACAGTTTGAATACCTGTTAAGGATCCTGAACACATCCTGTGATGGGAGCATACACATGATCTTTAGCCTTTCTAAATTCTAGCATAGGACCCACAGCGACACAGCATAATCAATACAGTACTGCATCTATATTTTTTGCAAACATTTTTCTCCAAATAGTGTTTATTCATATTTGAAATAAAAAAATTTTGGGTGTGTACCCATGCAAATATTTTTGATACTGCAAAACTAGTGATATCTGTAAACTGGAGAAGTGCTATGGATACTATAATGATGGTTGCCATGGTAATATCCAAGGAAACTATACAACTAAAAGCTATAGAATTCATGTTGACTATATAAATGTATGCCAAAACATCATTTCTACTTTTCCTTCTAAAGCAAACTTTTGGCTACTGCATGATCATAGCATTCACAAAAATCACAGCAATGCATCATGTGTAACAACATGTTACACTTCCTGATACATCTATGATAAAATACATATAGGGTTGTTTGGCATCCTCCAGTTTGAAAAGCAATCTATTTCAAGTCAATTCTATGAGTTAGACATTCTTTTATGGATCGTACATTAAAATGTAGGTGATGACATTTTTAGTGGATGATAATTAGTAAGTTTACATCAAAGTTTGGTCATTCCGGGAATCAAATGATGCCTAAAGAAAACTTCCACCTCATTGAAACCTTACCCCAATATAGAATATAAGAAATAGTGGTCCGAGTTAAAACATCACATTTCTTGTTTAAATTTTATTCTATGTTTAATTGTTAATTGTTCATTATAGTGACATGAGGTTTACATGAAAAGTTTACATTGACAAAAAAAAGAACACTAAATGATAACACCTCCCAGCCCAAAGAGTGGACTTATAAGTCACCTCAACAGTAATTTGCAAAACAAAAGGTAGTCAAACAGCTAAGCACAGAAATTCGAATAACAAGTCAACTTAACCTGAATAAACAGTTTTTGCGTTTAAGAAATGCCACTTCAATAAATTTGGCCGTAGCTTTCAAATTATCCTGAAGTAATAGCTTAAACTTATCACCAATAGGAAGAATATTGTAGGTCGCCACGTCAAAGAAATCAAAATACAAAGCTCGAAGATCTGAATAAAATTTACAGTGAAAGAGGAAATGACTTTCATCTTCTACAGTATCTGTATCATCACAAAGCTCACACACTCTCCTTTTCAACCGGTTCATGACGAAACCTACCAGTTTCGATACGGAGAGGCAATACACCGGAGCGAAATTGTGCCATTAATGAACGTTCACTCTGTGACAGATTTAACAACACATATTTTTCAGTTTTATACTCTCCTTTAAACTGTTGGTACGTACTCAGTTTTGTTTTCTGTCTCATTTTCTCGCATCATTCTGATTGGAAGTTTGACATTAATTGACCCTTAACAAACTCGGAATTAACATACATTGATATATTCTATGACTGGTGCTATTTTAAATGTTACCATGGAAGTCTATCGCAAACAAATCAGTGTTTGTTTTTTATCCATTGAGATATACATAACAACCATCAGATATCCAATAAATTTTAGCCAATCACATTTATTCTTTTCATTCTATGATGACTGATATTTTATTAAATATAGCCTGATTACCGTCACACCTAAATCAACTTTATTGTCATTTCAATATGGTTTCCCAATGAACATCAGTTTGTACTTTGATATTAACCCGGACATTATTTTATGATGATCAGTACTTTTTTAGTTCTGAAGAAAATGTTGTCTAGAAATTATCTTCTGCCTGTACTTTCAATGTCACAGGTAAAATAATTATATTGTTGGAAGTAATGCTAATGTCTGCTACAAATATCCTCATTTCTAATGTTTAAACGGGCTAACAAGCTTCATTTCCCTAGGTCAAAATCAGTACAATTGGCCTAAAACTTTCCCAGCTTTGTACACTGTTTAGAACACTAGAACTAGAGGTGACAATAACAGAAAAGCAGATTGCATTTACAGACAGACAGACAGACAGACACTTTGCCATGCCTATCACTAATGAACCTAAGAAGATCAGTTGTTCTAAGTCTAAAAATGAGTTACATATTGTGCAACATAATACTTACCTTTTTTTTTTCGTTTTATTAATTTCCTTAAATACTTCATAATAATCTTCATTACCGACATCTGTGTAGACATAAATAATAAATGATAAAATTTATACACATGTACTACTATTGCAGCAAATTCAAACATTCAGCCACTGAATCAGTGAATCTCAGAAAGTGTTTAACTTTGCTTCTTTCAATGAATACATTAGCCATTATTAAGTCACCGTAGTGTCATTCTCACAAACCAGAGTTATTATTTCTACCACTACATTTTGAAATAAAACTCTTGGCATTTTACGGCTGTCAAATTTGTATCTCACACATACGTAATACATATTCATATGCAATGATGTCATGATAATCTGACCAATCAAAGTCCGTCTCTTAAAGAGTACGTTTCAGATAACAACAGCCTCATCAATCATGGCGAATCATTACAACTGCCGCAAAGTTTGCGGCAACACAGAAAAACTACAGGGTAACTCACACATACAACTTCCTCAACAAGAAGTCCTAAAAACTATAATTGGGTAGTACAAGAGAAATGATGGACTTTCACACAGTGATTTGTTGACACTGCAGTAAAAGAAGCTGTGGTTAGCGTTAGCGACGCGACGATGATCAACGGAGTCCCAACACAACTAGCTAGCGTGAACAGCAAACGTACGGTATGCACTGAGTGAATGTGAAAGAGTGAGTAAAAAGACCAGAGTAAAAGTTACTAGTCTCATTTAAATCTACTAGGATAACCAATATTTGACAGGGTTAAAGAGTACAAAGGAAGAACAGGGAAAGATTTGTTGAACATTTACATTAAGGGCTGATAAACGGGTAATGTGCTAGTACGGGTGATGAATGCAGTCGTCCCGATGTTCTTAACTCATGCGTCCGAAGACACTGTGCTAAAAGGTCGTACTTTAATTAGCGTTCATCACAGGTTTAGTTCCTTGTAAAATCAAGACTACGCATGTTAAACAACACTTCAATAACTACAAGTTGTGAATGGAATTAAGATTATCTTGAGTGAACTCGCTTGAATCAGCCAATCTTGGCTTGTTGTAACCATGGCCCTATTGAGATATTATACATTGTAAACCTACTTGTACTTCAGTACTTGCTACAAACTCACGAATGACGGTACAACAAATCCATTCTCTCACAAACCCTGCTTGACACTTCGAGGCAAGATTTATAGATTATTTTATATTCATACATGTATCAATCCTATCTTGTTAGGATGGCAAATAAAATTTCAGTACAAGAGCCCAACTTGGCCAAGCCAGATTTCAGTGTAGCAAACGCAACAATTATTGTAGCTCTGGATAAGAGGTTTCTCCGTCCGCCGAGAAGATGCGTTGAAACACCGTGTACGCCTATACATCCTGAGCTACGATTATTGCAGCTAGCCTTGTCACATCGCTTGTCAAACAAGTTTATTTTCAAACTTGGGTCAAATCACTCTCTTTCTACCGAAAAACATTTGGATGTAGTCCTTTTCTTACGACGCCATTTTTAAAAAATCAAGACCCCATCAATTTTGTAAATTTTGAGCGAAAAACCGACCGAAATTGACGACATAAGACATAAGCGTCAAATTAAGTGGAATGTCAAAATGTAACGATGTATGGTCTGATGGTAAAAGCCACTGGTGAAGTTGTGAACGCACACGTCCGATGTTCTGGTTATAATGAGATCCAGTGTATGTCCTTTCATGTGTCGTCGGAAACTTAACAATAACATGTTGCTCCAAAGTGTAGAAAGTCGTTAAAATGTGTGGCATCATTATTGCTAGGGTCATCGGTATGTATGTTAAAATCCCCAGCAATGACAAGATGGCCTCTTGCGTGAATGATGCCTTCAATAACGGTTGCAAATTCATCAAGAAAATCAGTTACTGTCCACTTACAGCTTTTATGCGAATACGGAGGTCGATAAATGACAATCAGACGAATTGTCGATGCCAGATTCATATTTCCATCTAGTACCTCAAAAGTCTTGAAGGAAGATGTTTTGTTCACATTAAACTTGAGATTTTTCTTGGCAATGACAGCAACACCACCTGATTATATTTGTGATGATTTTACAAAAAACATTTAAAAGAAATTCCACGTTGTTTACTTACATATAAACAGCCGTCGCCACGTTCGAAACGCCCGCGAAAATAGTAACGCAGAGAAGTAGGTCAAAATTGCGACGGAGTAGCACAAAATCTACGTCACACGTGCGCGTACACGTTGAACGTGCAGCCGAAACTCTCTAATATACAAACACGTACTGCAGGCATGACATACATAATATTCGCGTCAATTTTGGTCAGTGTTGTGGTGAAAAAGAGCCAACGGTTATCAAATGAACTAGATATGGTGTTATTGTTCCTAAAGTTTAGGGCATGTTGTTTGATGTCGTGTACATTATAAAATATGAAAAAGCAAGGTATTTTTTTCGCATTTGGCGACTTGGCGAACGTATAGAGTAGTATGAGAAACCCCACACACGTCTATTTTCAAAAAAAATTATATATAAAAGTTATTTTATCACAAGCAGGAAAGGTTACCTTATAAGTTCTGCGGCTACAATCTCTTCGTAAATTTTCTTTGGCGCGAATGTCGAAGGTGCTAATGTTGTCACGTGATTAGGGGTAGACCATTCGATATCCTGGGGGGGGGGGGGTGGCTTGGAAGATTGGAGAGTCATTATTTTTTCCCCAACTGCTTGTCAGTGAATTGTTTTTTTCTCCTTTGCCTATGCTGGCAACTTTATTTTTCTTTCCTTCTTTGAGATATCCGGATTTTTTTTACGTCAATGTTGAACACCTACTTTTGTTGCCACAATTTTCTGTTTGGTTTTCGCACAGGGTAATACAGAGAATAAAAAGATGCTGTTCTATCACACACACATTATATTTAGAAAACTACATATTTCATATGTGAGCCAAGATTTCTCGTTCTCTCGATTGGTCACTTGTTGTGTTCGACAGGTGTAAGTTTGGATATTTTACATTCAAATGAGCTTTATAAGGCGAGCCACACCCCAGACGTGACACTTCCAGAACGGGCGCCTTGCCGTAGGTAGTGTCACTCAATGTCCCTCTCGGTCTAGCCTACGTGCGGGGTAAGAGTTTATGTACTATTTATAATTCATTATACTTGTGTTACTTTTATTAGTCCTATTTAATGAATTATTGTTCGCCTTATGTATCTGCTTTGAGTTGTGTAAACTTTCGTATGCTTTTCTTTTTTTGTATATTCATTGTAGGTTTTTCTAGTCGTCTATTGTCTACACGTGAGTGTGAATAAAGTCTTGTTAGAGATTGAGTGAAACACGTCTCTTTGCCGCAGTTATTTAGTGACCCCGGTCACATTTGGCGTAGTCGGCAGGATGAATTGGACGTCCCTGTACCGACTAACAAACTTGACAAAAGTGAGACTGACAGTGACGATGACGAAACGTATGTCTTACGTATACCACGTGACGATATTTCATTACCTGATGTTCATTCAAAACCTAGAGAAACTGTTATCGAGTCAGACTTAATTGACTATAATAAAACCACTCCTAATTATACTGTAACTGAAACCTCTAATCATACACACCCCACTAAAAATTCACATATCGATGATCAACACGAAGTTCAGCTGACTGATAGTCATAATATACCTTTGAGACGCAGTTCACGTAGTACTGCTGGTAAACATAGTAATCCGTACCATCTACCCCGTTCTGTTCTCCAACAGTCCCAAGTAGTTGACAATATAGAACATAGTAATCCTCAACCTTCGGTAATTGAACTAGGAAATGTACTGACTAATCTAGGATCAACTTTAGGAGAAGTAATCCTCAAGGGTTGGTTGAAAACTAATAATAAATAACTAGAGAAAAAAAATCTAACCCCTAACGTAGTGTATATAAGTTTTGTTTTGTTATTGTTGTAAGTTTAAATTTTGTTGAGTAATCTGCCGAGACAGCAGAATTTAAGTGGGAGAGAATGTGAGCCAAGATTTCTCGTTCTCTCGATTGGTCACTTGTTGTGTTCGACAGGTGTAAGTTTGGATATTTTACATTCAAATGAGCTTTATAAGGCGAGCCACACCCCAGACGTGACACTTCCAGAACGGGCGCCTTGCCGTAGGTAGTGTCACTCAATGTCCCTCTCGGTCTAGCCTACGTGCGGGGTAAGAGTTTATGTACTATTTATAATTCATTATACTTGTGTTACTTTTATTAGTCCTATTTAATGAATTATTGTTCGCCTTATGTATCTGCTTTGAGTTGTGTAAACCTACGTATGCTTTTCTTTTTTTGTATATTCATTGTAGGTTTTTCTAGTCGTCTATTGTCTACACGTGAGTGTGAATAAAGTCTTGTTAGAGATTGAGTGAAACACGTCTCTTTGCCGCAGTTATTTAGTGACCCCGGTCACACATACATGATTGATTTTCAATTAAATAAACATAATTGACAGTTTTTTTATACCATGGTATGATGTAGACTCTCTTACAGCCCTCGGAGCTTCGCTTTACTAAAATTAAAGTTAAACGAATTATTTTGTATGTACCGATGCCAGCTAATTAACCGTACTCGAATATCCTTGTACTGTGCGCCCTCATCGACCATGATAGAGATAACCATTCGTTGACGTGTGACTGCGACGCTCCGTGTTATCGCGAAGCCCCGATAACACGGAGCGTCGCAGTCACACGTCAACGAACATATATCTCTATGTGGTCGATGAGGGCGCACAGTACAAGGTTGTTCGAGTACGATGGAGTACGTTATGTAGATGGTATCGGTACATACAAAATAATTCATTTAGCGTCGATTTTAGTAAAGCGAAGTTCCGAGGACTGTGAGAGAGTCTATGCTGACAGCAGATTGTTACATCTAATATGGCTATTTGATTGGTAAATATTTGAAAATAGTGTGTTTGCACTTCTCTATTTATTTATTTATCATTTTGTTTGTACAGATTATATAACAATATCTAATATTTAACATTGATAACAATGCCTTCTACAAATATGCTATAATGTTGTAAAGTTATAACCCCTGTAGACTGTCGACAGTCATTCGTGCCTTTTTTGCTACGTTTCATCTAAATCAAAGTTGTCGCCTCGCTCCGTAGCACTGAATACTAATGCGTACTGATAGGAACTGTGATTGCGGAAGGCACGAAGGACACTCATGCCTCAGCACTGGTTGATCAGTACGTGGTTATAGTGTTGCTCCAGATCGGAGCGAGGCAACGACTTTAATTGTACATAAAACGTAGCAAAAAGGCATGGACGACTGTCAACAGTCCATAACCCCTGGTACACACTAATAGTACAATCCTGTACACTTCAACTACCTTGAGAGCTTGTCATTTGCATAGCCACTAACCTACATATAAGATTAAATTCTTCACATAAAAATCTCTCTCCTACCAGTTTCTCATTTATACAGCTTTACTGACCAAGACACAACTAGCAGGTGATGTTTATTTGACCCCATCATTATGGGCCAGTCATTTGTTACTAGGGAGCAGTATTTATTTGAAAAATGTTCCTGTATTTTGACAAAAAACATCCATAGAGGGCAGTATTGTGGTGATGTTATGGGGTATGTTTGCTCCTCATACTATTTCCTCTGGTTGTCAAATTCTTCATGGAATCTTTAAATAAATGGCAGGAGTAGAATAATTAGGAATAGAAACATTTTATTCATGTCTGTCTTACCATATATAACAAAACTTGGATATATATATGCAAATATTAACAACAAAATAGAAAGTCATTTCAAATTAACTATCATCAAAGATATTCAATTTCTACATATACTATTGTCATGAATTTCACATCAAGGAATATTTACAGGAGTTAAGTGTAGACACAGAAACAGACAGATAATCTATGCTGAATGATTATTAGTATGTCCATTTCACATCAGTCATACATTTCATACAATAAGCTGTTCCCCCCTGAATCTCTTATGGATGGATTGACCCAGCATACAAAACAACAGGGTGATACAACTATTGCAAGGAAAACTGGGGGTTGACGCTGTGAGTAATCTGAAGAAGGTACATTGTTATGCTTCTGTTAGATCATCATTGAAATACAAATGAATGGCAGGCAAGAATTCATCATCGTTCATACTGAGTTTGTAGAATTCTTCGTCTTCATCTAAAACACTGTTTTGTTCCAATGTTTTGTCCATTTCAAGGTTAGTGCCATCATACTTCCAGGTGTAGCTTGCAGCATGTGCATTATACTTCAAATACCGATCTAATATCTCTGACATGATTTCTTCTGAACACACCTGGTAAAACAAATCAATGTGAGCAAGAAATTTACAACATTGATAAGTAAAGAATATTATCACACACAAGCCAAAATGAAACAAATCTGAATTAAAAGTATGGGATATATACCCAGGTCAGTCTATGTCATGACCTCTTTGACTCAAAGTAACAAGGCCCCTTAGGTCCATTGAACTTTCCTTGTCTGAACAAAAATGTTTCGGGTTTGCTATTAAATGAAAGAAATTTTATAGTTGCTATAAATGAGAAGAAGAAATGTATTTGGGACTAATATCAAACTATCAACACTAAAAGTCAACTTTACACTAGCAGAGTCTCTATATTGTGTATTGTTACTATTGTTTGGTTGATATTGATACTATTGTTTGGTTAATATTGATACTATTGTTTGGTTAATATTGATACTATTGTTTGGTTGATATTGATACTATTGTTTGGTTAATATTGATGTTATTGTTTGGTTAATATTGATACTATTGTTTGGTTGATATTGATACTATTGTTTGGTTGATATTGATGCTATTGTTTGGTTGATATTGATACTATTGTTTGGTTGATATTGATACTATTGTTTGGTTGATATTGATACTATTGTTTGGTTGATATTGATACTATTGTTTGGTTGATATTGATACTATTGTTTGGTTGATATTGATACTATTGTTTGGTTGATATTGATGCTATTGTTTGGTTGATATTGATGCTATTGTTTGGTTGATATTGATGCTATTGTTTGGTTAATATTGATACTATTGTTTGGTTGATATTGATACTATTGTTTGGTTGATATTGATGCTATTGTTTGGTTGATATTGATACTATTGTTTGGTTGATATTGATGCTATTGTTTGGTTGATATTGATGTTATTGTTTGGTTGATATTGATGCTATTGTTTGGTTGATATTGATGTTATTGTTTGGTTGATATTGATGCTATTGTTTGGTTGATATTGATATTATTGTTTGGTTGATATTGATACTATTGTTTGGTTAATATTGATACTATTGTTTGGTTGATATTGTTATTATTGTTTGGTTGATATTGATACTATTCTTTGGTTGATATTGATACTATTGTTTGGTTGATATTGTTACTATTGTTTGGTTGATATTGATATTATTGTTTGGTTGATATTGATATTATTGTTTGGTTGATATTGATACTATTGTTTGGTTGATATTGTTACTATTGTTTGGTTGATATTGATATTATTGTTTGGTTGATATTGATACTATTGTTTGGTTGATATTGTTACTATTGTTTGGTTGATATTGATATTATTGTTTGGTTGATATTGTTACTATTGTTTGGTTGATATTGTTACTATTGTTTGGTTGATATTGATACTATTGTTTGGGTGATATTGATACTATTGTTTGGTTGATATTGTTATTATTGTTTGGTTGATATTGATACTATTGTTTGGTTGATATTGATACTATTGTTTGGTTGATATTGTTACTATTGTTTGGTTGATATTGATATTATTGTTTGGTTGATATTGATACTATTGTTTGGTTGATATTGTTACTATTGTTTGGTTGATATTGTTACTATTGTTTGGTTGATATTGATATTATTGTTTGGTTGATATTGATACTATTGTTTGGTTGATATTGTTACTATTGTTTGGTTGATATTGTTACTATTGTTTGGTTGATATTCATACTATTGTTTGGTTGATATTGATACTATTGTTTGGTTGATATTGATATTATTGTTTGGTTGATATTGATACTATTGTTTGGTTGATATTGATGCTATTGTTTGGTTGATATTGATGCTATTGTTTGGTTGATATTGATGCTATTGTTTGGTTGATATTGATACTATTGTTTGGTTGATATTGTTATTATTGTTTGGTTGATATTGATGCTATTGTTTGGTTGATATTGATATTATTGTTTGGTTGATATTGATACTATTGTTTGGTTGATATTGATGCTATTGTTTGGTTGATATTGATGCTATTGTTTGGTTGATATTGATGCTATTGTTTGGTTAATATTGATACTATTGTTTGGTTGATATTGATGCTATTGTTTGGTTGATATTGATACTATTGTTTGGTTGATATTGATACTATTGTTTGGTTGATATTGTTACTATTGTTTGGTTGATATTGATACTATTGTTTGGTTGATACATGTATTGATACTATTGTTTGGTTAATATTGATACTATTGTTTGGTTGATATTGTTACTATTGTTTGGTTGATATTGATACTATTGTTTGGTTGATATTGATACTATTGTTTGGTTGATATTGTTACTATTGTTTGGTTGATATTGATACTATTGTTTGGTTGATATTGATACTATTGTTTGGTTGATATTGATACTATTGTTTGGTTGATATTGTTACTATTGTTTGGTTGATATTGATACTATTGTTTGGTTGATATTGATACTATTGTTTGGTTGATATTGTTACTATTGTTTGGTTGATATTGATACTATTGTTTGGTTGATATTGATACTATTGTTTGGTTGATATTGTTACTATTGTTTGGTTGATATTGATACTATTGTTTGGTTGATATTGTTACTATTGTTTGGTTGATATTGATACTATTGTTTGGTTGATATTGTTACTATTGTTTGGTTGATATTGATACTATTGTTTGGTTGATATTGATGCTACTGTTTGGTTGATATTGAGACTATTGTTTGGGTGATATTGATACTATTGTTTGGTTAATATTGATACTATTGTTTGGTTGATATTGATGCTATTGTTTGGTTGATATTGATACTATTGTTTGGGTGATATTGATGCTATTGTTTGGTTAATATTGATACTATTGTTTTGGTGATATTGTTATTATTGTTTGGTTGATATTGATACTATTGTTTGGTTAATATTGATGCTATTGTTTGGTTGATATTGATACTATTGTTTGGTTGATATTGATACTATTGTTTGGGTGATATTGATACTATTGTTTGGTTGATATTGATACTATTGTTTGGGTGATATTGTTATTATTGTTTGGTTGATATAGATACTATTGTTTGGTTGATATTGATACTATTGTTTGGGTGATATTGATACTATTGTTTGGGTGATATTGATGCTATTGTTCGGGTGATATTGATACTATTGTTTGGTTGATATTCTTACTATTAATAATACATAGATTATCTTAATGCCTAAAGCATTGATTGTGTTTATGACTAGTAATACGGTAGTAACCAGGAGTTTATGACTAGTAATACGGTAGTAACCAGGAGTTTATGACTAGTAATACGGTAGTAACCAGGAGTCCATATGTGATACAAAAAGTGTCATTAGAATGTAACATTTTGGTTACCAATAAAGTCACACAAAAATTAGTCTGTTTCTGCACCTCATTTGCATACAATTTAATGGTCTCTGTCACACTATGTCAACTCAGATGAGCTTCTCTTGTGTTCCTCCACAATAAACAAACACAAATGTAGACCAACCTCAATAACTTGTTCCTGTGATGTTAATGTGTTGATGACTTTGATAAACCTTGTTTTCCTTGATAGTATACCAACACAGAAGCCATCATCTTTCCACCAAGGTCTACCAAAATCATTAGCCCAATCCGTCCTAGGACATGATGGTGGAATGTGAATGAATCTACCATTTGGTGTGTATGCTATTTTACATCCTGTTGTTGGGTCAATGTGTGTACGGATCTGAAATATATACAGGGATATTGGAGTAAGCTTAACTTATGGGCCATTGCATTTCTGACACACAAGCAGATAACTTCAACTGTAAAATAAACAATCATGCAGTTGCCATACACAGTTGTGATGTAGACACACATACATGTACATGTAAGTAATCATGTTGCTCACCAAAAGGAAAGCAAACAGTTGAAATACTAAAATGGCTATGTGGTGTTTTGAAGTCTCTAATGAATAAACAACACGGTGACAGTCAGGGATGTCAAGTTACAGTAGTCTTTGTATCCATACTACAGATTAGGAATAAGACACAAAACTTACATCTTTAATCTTAGCATCAAACCAATGTGAAATGTCTTTGCCAGCTGAAGCAACAATTGGTTTGAGTAACACATCACCTGGTAGGAAAGTTAAAAAAATAGGTTTCATTAAAGTACAAAATCGCTGATTTCTGATAAGTATCAAGCATTGCAATGTGTCATATCCCAGTTTGCACATACATGTATCCTGTGAAAACAATCAGCCACTCACTGACCTTAATATCAGTCATGTGACAAATCTCACCTATCAAATCATGGGTGCACTTGATTTGCATAATCATGATACATCCCCTTTACATGTATATTATATTTAGGAAAATAAAAAAAACTAATTATTAAAATGATACTGATGTACAAATATAGTACTAATACAACTAATAATGGTATAGATTTTAAAATTACCATCCACTACTACCCCAAAAGTAAATATCAATAACAAATCAAAATAATGAACAATAACAAATAACAATAATGATAACAATAACAAATAACATTAATGATAACAATAATGATAACAATAGTGATAACAATAACAAATAACAATAATGATAACAATAACAAATAACAATAATGATGATAACAATAACAAATAACAATAATGATAACAATAATGATAACAAAACTTTAAACAATCAAGACTTCCAAGTATAAGAACAAGAAACGTTGCTGAGATAAAGTTAATCTAAATTTTGCTACACCTCCTTTTGTTAATGGCTTAGCCCTTATTTCACATTTTGACACAGTGACGAGGATTGATACCTTTTCCTCTTTTGAGCAAATCCAGATAATGTCTCTGCTTATAATATAACTTACATGATGTATTTGTGGTGTTCAAACACTAGCTCTGGATGTATATATGCTACAAAGTTTGACACGTCTTCCAGAGCTATTCAAACACACACATATCATTAATAAACTATAAAAAAGTTATATTTAATATTAATAAACTATAGAAAAAAGTTATATTTAATATTAATAAAGTGTATTCACAGTTAGTTTATTGTTTACTTTTGCAACCAGGTAAGAAAATAAAAAGTAAAATGAAAAATGTTGTCACACAAAATAAAATATAACACAGAATAAGAAGGTATTGCAAATAAAAACAAAGCTACAATTATTGCATCTATTGATCTAAGGAGAACCATTTGATTTATGTTGGGGGAGGGGGGAGTAGGTATGGCAGCAAATTTTTTTCCCATCACTGTATGACTCCCTAGTTCCTGCCATGAAAGTATCACGCACGATCATACAAACATTACTGTGTACGAGTACAAGTGACAACTATAATGCACAACGTGAACTAGTACTAGTAGTAGTAGTACTGTACTAAAGGACTCATTCGGAGTGCGTGTAGTCAACTCGACTCACCTTGATATTTCTCACAAAGCGGTGTTAAATCATATACTTTCCCGAGAAATGATACCCAACAGTCCTTCAGAGTGTTGTGTACAGCAACCTCAGATGGAGTGTAATACTTCGGTCTCATTTTTCTCCCGTGAAATCTTATTTTTCTCAGACGAAGTACAACCTAACTGACTACTTGCTTGCAGATGTCGAACACAGTGCTTGTTGCCAACACAACAATATTATATACTACCCCGTATGTGCGACCTTTGACCTTGTACGAAATTAACATGCGCGCGCGCTAATACAATCATACAGCTTCATACATGATTTCCGTCATCAAGGATTGCTCATGACGGTATAAGCGGAGATATATATACCTCCATGGATTGATAAAACGCCCTATTACATTTGACAAAGGTATCGAACGTAACTCTAAATAAACATAAAAATTAAACGCCACATCGCAGGCGTTCCATTATTTGAGGAAATAATCGATCAACAAATACAGGAAGTGCAAGAATGGCAGACACGAGCGTGAGTTCAAGTTATGTTGTCGTTTTTGGATTTCTGATATTCTGATATTCATATTCTAGTCATTTTTTTGAAAATGAAATGCCCAATCACAAAGTTTCTTTTAGTACCTATAAGGAATCACAGTTACGACTGAACTTAGAGTCTTTAGAGATTTGACGTCAGAATATCAGTTTGTTTCGCAAGTGTTAAAACCTGACCATACTTTGTATCACCATGGTATCACCATGTTCCAACACTTAGAAATCACAGGTACCCAAAACGAAATTGTAATACATCTTTGTATTAGGAACTTTAAAGTAAGAACTAAACGGAAAGAACTCAGTCCAGTTGTTTACCGTGTCACTTAGTTGCAAAATAGTGATTGTTACTAGTGTGTCCCCTCATTGTAATTTGTTTTTAATTGAAATGTTACCACATACTATTTAGTTTAATATCATAACTAGGCAAAGCCCATAAGCTCGCGCAGGATTCATTTGTGACCGGCTGCCTGGGCCAGGGTTGATACACTTGATTTGGGGTCATTTTCCAGGGGTATTGACCATCAAAATTTATTTTATTGAATGACATCTAATTCTCTGACATGGACGAGAAGTAAAGAAAGTCAACACTCTATGCAGTTGTTGGTTTCAAAAACCATCATAGCCATTAGATTAATATTGTTCATTTTCAATCAGCCAACTTATCATAGACCCTCCACCAACGTGCACACAAATGTTTTGTTGACATGTTGCCAAACATCACGATTTCTCAATTCAACTCGATGATTTAGGAATGTTACTATACCAACAAACACAGGAAAGTAGTTATTCTTTCTAGAACATGTAAAAAAATCAATTATCGACAACATAAATGTCAAAACCACACTTCCACAACCCGGAAATTAAACTGCGCTGTCATCAGTGGTCCGTATCGTGTACTACCGCCATGCATCAAACTTCCAAATAGTGTAAAGATTTCTCCTTGAGGTACAGTGATGCCTCGATACTCGTTACAATGTTATGATAATCGTGCCAACAGGCCTAGTGTTACAATATTGCAATGCATGGTGATGTTATGTCACCTATGCTATACGATGATACAGTAGTGCGCGTGCTGAGAATGCACGTAGAAGCACGTAGTATATGGAAGGCGCATGCGTAGTCACTGCACGCCGCAATGCATCCTTGGGAGAACCACCAAATTTTTTCGCATAGTATATACGACGCGCATGCGTACTAGTCATTGAGCCGCTACGCAGCAGCTTTGCTGCCGCTGTGCGAGCTAATAGTTGTCAATCCTTTGTGTGTTTTTAAAGTAATGTAATAATTGTGATTTGACCATTAGGCAACAGGGTTCGCCACAGGCCAAATTTGTGTCGTGGGCTGCGACGCCTTCATTGATTCCAGCGACACTAGTCATCCTATAAACTAGCTGCAATAATTGTAGCGTCTTGTTGCAGTTTTGTGGGTTTTTACGTCTGTTTTGGTGACTTTTTAAGTTTTAGTGTTTAACCCGCACCTAACGCTACAATTCCTAGTGCAGGAATTCCAATCAGCTGATGCGATGCGGATCTGCATCGCACTTATCAATCCTTATTTTTGCCAAAATATCGACCTACCTACGGAAAATCTGACATTTCCTAACCGCAACACTTCCTAGGAATCCCCCGCAGCACAATCGACGCCCCGATCTGCCCTTTCCCCCGTCAAAAACGGCCGCCGAACATGCGAGACTAGACAATTTTGAAAACGAAGGTCGTTGATCACGTGATACATTTGCCGAGATCTCGTAGCCGCGAAAGCAGACGAAAAAACCCACAAAACCACAACAAGACGCTACAATTATTGCAGCTACCCATGATCCTATTCAGTGAGCACTATATCAGAGCTGCTTACACAATAACAGCTTCACACTGGTCACAGTTGTAAAAATGAACAACAAACAATAAAAATCTCTTGGTGGAAAGAACAATGTAGACGACCATTAATTACGTATACTCCACTATTTATGAAGATGAAGTGTGAACTGGCTACATCAATCAATGTCTGCATGAAGGCACAGTCACGTGTGAAATAATGTTCCTTCCACTGGATGGTGTTATTCTTGTCGAGGAGGATCATAACAAAAAATAATGACGTTATGAAAGGTATTTACGATATTCAAAAATTACCGTTACGGTGGCTATTGTGATCAAGAAGAAAGTTAGGAAACCGAAGGAGGCTACAGGGCATGCATCGGAGATACACAACAATTTCAATGTGATCACCAAGGCATTACATCAATCATTAAACATGTTACTAAACTAGAAAATGTCACTACACTATTGTTCAACATGTCAATGAATGAATATATTATGCTAATTATGATATAATCACCGAGAATGACAGTTTGTTCAAAATGTGGAGGAATTGCTTTGGAAAGGCATTCAAAAAACCCATTTTGGATCAATGTTGTTGCAGGTTAGTTTTCAATCAGGGTAAAGTGTTTCCTAAGAGTTCCATTGGTGGTTATGTTTTGGTTGTATTTGTTGATTTTGGAATTAAAATGGATCGTTGAAATTGTTGTGTATCTCCAATGCATGCCCTGTAGCTTCCTTCAGTTTCCTAACTTTCTTCTTTATCAGAACAGTCACCATAACACTTGTAAATATCTTTAATAATTTAAAAAGTTATTATTTTGTATTATGATCATCCAAGACTAGAATAACACCGTCCAGGAATGGAATATGAGTTCACATGTGACTGTGCATGAAGGCTATGTGTGAATAGACTTTCGATGTGTATTCTTCAATGTCATGAAAAAAGAGTTGAACAGACTAATGTACCTCGCCAATTATAAGTTTCGTGTTCAATTTACTCTGAAAACACTTTTAGTTTGTAGTTTGACATTGTTGATTGGTACACCGTACGACTACGATGAAAGCATGGATTTTCTGATATGATGGCCATGATGTCACAAACTATCGCGAGTTTTTGGAGTCCTCAGTATTAAAGTATAGTAAGTCTTGCATTTCACGAGATTTCGGACAGACACGATGCCTGCATGTAGCTATACACAAACTTTTTGTGTTTCGAAAGTCTACTTTATTTGTGGACATTTAGATTGAAATAATTTCAGCTTTCCTAAGAAAAATAATCAAAAACACCGATTGAAAAAATTAATATGTAAAGTTACATGTATGAGTTTCTTCTTGGTGCTAATATTTTGAAGTAATAAATTGGCCTTCAACTTTCCTTTGACCATATGTACTACTTGCTTATTATTATGATGTAATTTGATCTGTGAAGTTACTCACAAATATTGTTTTGTTATGTAAATATATGTTAATTTATGCTAATGAGCCATTACCCCATCAACTCCTGTGGAGAACCCAGGGTCACAACGTTTGGAAATAAACCATTGTTATACAGGGCTTGACATTAACTTTTTCCTTTTGTAGTCCTAGTGGGCTACCAATTTCAGAAATTAGTAGCCCAAGGATTGTGACCTGTAGTCCCATATTTCTAAACGGAAAACAGATTTCCTCTATTGGAAAAACGTGTGTTATAAAAATACTTTCATGTCCATAAATCGTCCATCTTCATCACATAATCAGTGGTAGCCTGAGTGGGCTATCAGCTGCAGATTATGGTAGTCCCATGACGAGAATTGGTAGTCTGCACAGTGGGCATGGGATTACAGTTAATTTCAAGCATTGTTATAAGTCTAGGTGTTGTGATAAAAAGATGAGCTTAACACCAGCAATAATTGACAAGGAATAATTGACCTCTGACCTCTGTTTAGGAACAAATTTATGAAGGAGGAGAAGAGTCGGAAGGAAGACAGATGTTGAGAAGCTGGCTGAATAAACGAATGAAAATTAGCATGACAGATGGACGAACTCTTATAGGAACTTTCCTTTGTACAGATAAAGATAGAAATGTAATTCTTGGTTCATGTGAAGAATATGTCAATCCACCAGGTTAGTACGATAGTAAGAATATGTCAGTCCACCAGGTTAGTACGATAGTAAGAATATGTCAATTCACCAGGTTAGTACGATAGTAAGTATATGTCAATTCACCAGGTTTGTACGATAGTAAGAATATGTCAATCCACCAGGTTTGTACAATAGTATGAGTATGTCAATCCACCAGGTTTGTACGATAGTAAGTATATGTCAATCCACCAGGTTAGTACGATAGTAAGAATATGTCAATCCACCAGGTTTGTACGATAGTATGAGTATGTAAATCCACCAGGTTTGTACAATAGTATGAGTATGTCATTCCACCAGGTTAGTACAATAGTATGAATATGTCAATCCACCAGGTTAGTACGATAGTAAGAATATGTCAATCCACCAGGTTAGTACGATAGTAACAATATGTCAATCCACCAGGTTAGTACGATAGTAAGAATATGTCAATCCACCAGGTTTGTACGATAGTAAGAATATGTCAATCCACCAGGTTTGTACGATAGTAAGAATATGTCATTCCACCAGGTTTGTACGATAGTAAGAATATGTCATTCCACCAGGTTTGTACGATAGTATGAATATGTCAATCCACCAGGTTAGTGCGATAGTAAGAATATGTCAATTCACCAGGTTTGTACGATAGTAAGAATATGTCATTCCACCAGGTTTGTACGATAGTATGAGTGTGTCAATCCACCAGGTTAGTACAATAGTGTGAGTATGTCAATCCACCAGGTTTGTACAATAGTATGAGTATGTCAGTCCACCAGGTTAGTACGATAGTAAGAATATGTCATTCCACCAGGTTTGTACAATAGTATGAGTATGTCAGTCCACCAGGTTTGTACGATAGTAAGAATATGTCATTCCACCAGGTTGGTACAATAGTATGAGTATGTCAATCCACCAGGTTAGTACGATAGTAAGAATATGTCAATTCACCAGGTTTGTACAATAGTATGAGTATGTCAATCCACCAGGTTAGTACGATAGTAAGTATATGTCAATCCACCAGGTTAGTACAATAGTATGAATATGTCAATCCACCAGGTTAGTACGATAGTATGAGTATGTCAATCCACCAGGTTAGTACAATAGTATGAGTATGTCAGTCCACCAGGTTAGTACGATAGTAAGAATATGTCAATCCACCAGGTTAGTACAATAGTATGAATATGTCAATCCACCAGGTTAGTACAATAGTATGAATATGTCAATCCACCAGGTTAGTACAATAGTAAGAATATGTCAGTCCACCAGGTTAGTATGATAGTATGAGTTTGTCAATCCACCAGGTTTGTACAATAGTATGAGTATGTCAATCCACCAGGTTAGTACAATAGTAAGAATATGTCAATCCACCAGGTTAGTACAATAGTAAGAATATGTCAATCCACCAGGTTTGTACAATAGTAAGAATGTCAGTCCACCAGGTTTGTACAATAGTATGAGTATGTCAATCCACCAGGTTTGTACGATAGTATGAATATGTCAATCCACCAGGTTAGTACAATAGTATGAGTATGTCAATCCACCAGGTTAGTACAATAGTATGAGTATGTCAATCCACCAGGTTTGTACAATAGTAAGAATATGTCAGTCCACCAGGTTTGTACAATAGTATGAGTATGTCAATTCACCAGGTTAGTACGATAGTAAGAATATGTCAGTCCACCAGGTTTGTACAATAGTATGAGTATGTCAATCCACCAGGTTTGTACGATAGTATGAATATGTCAATCCACCAGGTTAGTTCAATAGTATGAGTATGTCAATCCACCAGGTTTGTACGATAGTAAGAATATGTCAATCCACCAGGTTAGTACAATAGTATGAGTATGTCAATCCATCAGGTTAGTACAATAGTAAGAATATGTCAATCCACCAGGTTTGTACGATAGTATGAGTATGTCAATCCATCAGGTTAGTACAATAGTAAGAATATGTCAATTCACCAGGTTAGTACAATAGTAAGAATATGTCAATCCACCAGGTTTGTACGATAGTATGAGTATGTCAATCCACCAGGTTAGTACGATAGTATGAATATGTCAATCCACCAGGTTAGTACGATAGTATGAATATGTCAATCCACCAGGTTAGTACGATAGTATGAATATGTCAATTCACCAGGTTAGTACGATAGTAAGAATATGTCAATCCACCAGGTTAGTACAATAGTAAGAATATGTCAATCCACCATGCAGGTTAGTACGATAGTAAGAATATGTCAATCCACCAGGTTTGTATGATAGTATGAGTATGTCAATCCACCAGGTTTGTACGATAGTAAGAATATGTCAATCCACCAGGTTAGTACAATAGTATGAGTATGTCAATCCACCAGGTTTGTACAATAGTAAGAATATGTCATTCCACCAGGTTAGTACAATAGTATGAGTATGTCATTCCACCAGGTTAGTACAATAGTAAGAATATGTCAATCCACCAGGTTTGTACGATAGTATGAGTATGTCAATCCACCAGGTTTGTACAATAGTATGAGTATGTCATTCCACCAGGTTAGTACAATAGTAAGAATATGTCAATCCACCAGGTTTGTACGATAGTATGAGTATGTCAATCCACCAGGTTTGTACGATAGTATGAGTATGTCAATCCACCAGGTTTGTACGATAGTATGAGTATGTCAATCCACCAGGTTAGTACAATAGTATGAGTATGTAAATCCACCAGGTTTGTACGATAGTATGAGTATGTCATTCCACCAGGTTTGTACGATAGTATGAGTATGTCAATTCACCAGGTTAGTACAATAGTGTGAGTATGTCAATCCACCAGGTTTGTACGATAGTATGAATATGTCAATCCACCAGGTTAGTACGATAGTATGAGTATGTCAATCCACCAGGTTTGTATGATAGTATGAGTATGTCATTCCACCAGGTTTGTACGATAGTATGAGTATGTCAATCCACCAGGTTTGTACGATAGTATGAATATGTCAATTCACCAGGTTAGTACGATAGTAAGAATATGTCAATTCACCAGGTTTGTACGATAGTAAGAATATGTCATTCCACCAGGTTTGTACGATAGTATGAGTATGTCATTCCACCAGGTTTGTACAATAGTATGAGTATGTCAATCCACCAGGTTTGTATGATAGTAAGAATATGTCAATCCACCAGGTTTGTACGATAGTATGAGTATGTCATTCCACCAGGTTTGTACGATAGTATGAGTATGTCAATCCACCAGGTTTGTACGATAGTATGAATATGTCAATTCACCAGGTTAGTACGATAGTAAGAATATGTCAATTCACCAGGTTTGTACGATAGTAAGAATATGTCAATCCACCAGGTTTGTACGATAGTATGAGTATGTCATTCCACCAGGTTTGTACGATAGTATGAGTATGCAGGGCTCGAAATTCGCGGTAGTCCCACGTCCACAGACTACCAATGTTTGTCTCTGGGCTACCAAATTATGTGAGTGGTAGCCCAGTTGGGCTACTATGTTTTGAATGAAACTGTGACAGCCTGACTCCGACGCCTTCCCTAGCCGGGGGCCTCCGAGGTCGCAGTCCTGTGGGACGTGTTCTCGCCAAAATTAGCGTTAAAATCAGTGCGTCTTTTCCAAATTTGCATCCACACTACATGTATATCAAATGTACACGAAATACTTGTACACTGGACACGTCATTCTTCCGTATAACGTATACACAGCTTGTACTTCTAAAATATCACAACAAAACATTTATATGCAACAATATTCTGTATAGCAATTTAATGTTATCTTTCTGTACTTTCAATTTTCCATGGTAATCACTCTCTGGAAATATGATCTCTGGCCCAGGCCATTTCGGCTCTTCTCAGAGTCGGAGTACAGTACACTCTCGGTACAGCACTGCAGTAACTAAATTCCATCACATGAATGACAGCTTTAACTTTCAACTTGACAGAGACACAGTTGTAATGGTGTTTGATAAAATCTTATGCTGCTGATGAGAACTGTTATCTTGGTATACACCTGTCCTACAGATTCGTTTATTCTTGAACGATGCCTAAAACATTCCGTGTGTAAACCACGCTTACGCAACTACAGAGAGCATGCAGTGGTGAATGGTAAAATTCAAGTAATGCATTTGATCTAGTAGTTGAAGTTTTAGTGAGAATGAAATGGTGACGTGATGGTTTGAATTTATCTGAGTGAAGTTTTCAGCATGGACTGTCTGCCGATGTGGTCTTAGACTCTGTTTGATTATCTCTTCGCCCATGAATGGAAGGGGCTTTGCCGTAATGGCCGTCATGTATTGATACAAAACCTGTCTAACCCGTCTGTTAATAAGTAACCAATCACGTGGATAGATAATGATAACAGCACATAGTTTCTAAACTACCCAAGACGTAGTCTCCACATCAGGAAATGGCCATGGGGCTTATGAAACTGTTTATACGTTTTCCATACGTTGAATCATATTCAGATTTTACAGGTCTCACTGCACCAAGAGATTTAGCTAATAGTTACAAGTAAGAACTCCGACTAGATATCTTACTATTCATTGCAATAATAACCGTACATTGTTTGCTAACAGTAAGCCTCATATGTCCCCTCTTTATGACACGTCCCCAGAGGACACATACATGCAAAAAATTGCATCCCCAATGTCAAAGATGGCGTGAAATACACACACATAAAGCGTTAACGTGACCTCTCAAGTTATTCAATCAATCATCAAATTCAATACATCATATAGTTACATATATACACAGACACCATTAATTTAGGAATGTATGCATATGGGCTACCAGTCACTGCTCTTGGGCTACCAAATTTAAATGATGGTAGCCCAACTGGGCTACCAAGAAAAAAAACGAATTTCGAGCCCTGGTATGTCAATCCACCAGGTTAGTACGATAGTAAGAATATGTCATTCCACCAGGTTTGTACGATAGTATGAGTATGTCAATCCACCAGGTTAGTACAATAGTATGAGTATGTCATTCCACCAGGTTAGTACAATAGTATGAGTATGTCATTCCACCAGGTTTGTACGATAGTATGAGTATGTCAATCCACCAGGTTAGTACAATAGTATGAGTATGTCATTCCACCAGGTTTGTACATGTACGATAGTAAAAGTTATGAAAGAGATACTACATGTAGTTTGTACATGGCTTGGTTTGATAATCTCCCAGAAGTTAAGAGATAAACCTCCTTTAACTGATACCTTGGTAATTAGGGGTGTTTTGATTTAGATAAGAAGAAAAGAATGGACAAGATGTCTTTATTTAGTCAATGAAGAGAGAATTATATACGGCTGAAAGAGAGAAACCAAGCCAGGGAAAGAAGGAAAAAAAAATTTCCATCACCATAAAAATCAGTCAGTTGATAAATACATATATCACACAAAAAATAAGTTCTATTCACCACAAAACTTAATCATGCAATCAGTCAATCAGTCAATCAATCAATCAATCAATCAAATAATCAATAAAATGACCGATCAATCAATTACATGCTGGCTGATCCTTGTGGTTAGCCTTGAGAAAGATATCACCTACCAACTTTTAGTTTTATTTAATCAAATGCAATCTACTTTTCTTGTAGAAAGTGAATGTAAAGAAGATCCAAGGGTACTCGGACTTGCCATGGTGCCAGGACCACATATTGTATCTATTGAGGTGGATTTATATAGCCCAAGACAGGCTGAGATGTGAACAATCTGTCTCTGATACAACAAGCATGATTTTCAATGTACAGGAAGTACAGAATGCATAGTAGATGTATTCATGTTATGGGAGATGGCATTCAGATCAAAGTGACTTATGGGAGATGTTGACTATAAGATAGGTCATGTTGTTTAGTCCTATCAGGCTTCTTAACCATGACTGTACTAATGTACCCAATATTCCCCACAAGCAACCAGACTGGGTTGCAGCCAATCAATATTGTTAAATGCTCTACAAGGTATCAAACTGACCATGATGTCAGCCTTTCAGTGCTGATTTATGAGACCAGCCACCTAATCTTACAGCAACAGTAAACTGTAAGTTTGGAGCCAAAGTCTTGTATTTTATCAATACAAGTACAAACAATTAACAAGTATCACCATAAGACACAATCATTCTTAAGATCAGAAGGAGAAACTATCCTGTCTTTTTAATTTTTAATCCACCTAATGACCTCTGTTTGAACTTTTACATTTTTTGTAATCACAAGTTCAAGGAGTGGCTTAAATCCTTTGATCTAGCAGGCACAGTCCCATAGAATAGTATAGACTATGAATGCTGGCTGATAGCGTGACATGATGGTCTATCTTACAGACTAGTACAGTCCCATAGAATAGTACAGATGTTGAGTGCTAGCTGATAGCGTGGCATGATGGTCTATCTTACAGACTAGTACAGTCCTATAGAATAGTACAGACAATGAGTGCTGGCTGATAGCGTGGCATGATGGTCTATCTTACAGACTAGTACAGTCCCATAGAATAGTACAGACAATGAGTGCTGGCTGATAGCGTGGCATGATGGTCTATCTTACAGACTAGTACAGTCCTATAGAATAGTACAGACGTTGAGTGCTGGCTGATAGCGTGGCATGATTGTCTATCTTACAGACTAGTACAGTCCTATAGAATAGTACAGACGTTGAGTGCTGGCTGATAGCGTGACATGATGGTCTGTCTTACAGACTAGTACAGTCCCATAGAATAGTACAGACTATGAGTGCTAGCTGATAGCGTGGCATGATGGTCTATCTTACAGACTATGGGAGATAGCCTTCATGTCAAAGTTAGTTATAAGAGAAACAAGTATCACTATGTCAGAAGAAATATACTTCCACTTCATAAACTGAACATTGAAATACAAAAATATATGGAATCTCCAAAGGAATTATTAAATTATCTGTTTCAAGAAGCATACAAGTTAATTAATATAGCATATCCTATTTTTAATGTAAAGACGTGTTATTCTGTCAATTAGTATTGTAGTAACCAAAAATTAGTGATGTTGATCCATTGTGAAAGTGTACAATAGCTGTAAGTGGACTTTACAGTCAATAATACATGTACAAATTGTTAACCTATCAAATAATTAGACATTGTACATTTGAATTAGAGGCTGATTTTATCCATAAGTACAATGTACATGTAGTACCTTAACAGAATAGAATCATAAGGGTGCAGACCCCAAAATTAATTTGATTGGATTTATTGTACTATATGATATGACATGTACAGGTTACAAGTAAGTACCTGCATTCAGCATGTAACATTTTCAATACAGGCGTTCATCTTATAAATAAATATTTCTAGTTAATCACAGTTGTAGTTGTTGTTCTAAATAACCCCTCATTATCTCCTTTTAACTTTCTATTTTCACTTGTGTCCCATTGTCTTAACTTACATGTACACACAGTTATACATATGAGAATGTGTCCATAGGTGGAGGCATGGTTACTATACTCCTTTTTTAAGGATTTCTACAAAATCGTCCTGCTCTCGTTGAATCAAGCAACACCAATTTAACTTTTAACCATCAGTCAAGTGCGTCAGGGTTAATATCTAATTAAGCAATAACTGCCCGCCGAAGGCGGGTATACACTCGAATATGGTACAATTTGCTCCATATAATCCGGCTCGTGCTATATGTCGCGAATTGTACCAAAATCTCGTGTATACCCTCCTTCGGCGGGCGGTTATTGCTTAATTAGATATTTTATGCATTTATTAAAATAAGCTATGGTAAAATATTGTTTCTATTCATCTATGGCATGTTTATTTCTGTTTCACACGAAAACACTTGGCACAGTGAATCTCAGTTTGTTTTACTATATAATTTCTAGGACGAGAATCTCAAAATCAGTTAAGATTAGGGATAATTGATTTATCCCCAATATTATCATGCAATACAAAAACATTACAATTAATCAGCATAGAGATGATTATTATGTAGACTTCTGTTTATATTGTGCATGGAGTGCAAAGCATATTCAAACACTAGACTGCACACATGTATTCTATATGTTTCTTATAAAAGATGTGATCATTATGGGATGTATGAATGTGTGTTGAATCCCTTTTATATACAAGAGGACATAGTTTTTCCTTTATTTTTATTTATTACTTTTATTAATTATTATTATTATTTTTTTTTTTGGGGGGGGGGCAAGTTTAATACACACACTCACAATGCTTGACTGCCAATAGTGAGGAGTTATGAGGGTATGGTGCCATTGTCACTCTCAAACATGAAAACTTATAGTTTGTGTTGGTGTTGGTGTAAAAATAACTTGAATATGACACAGGGTGAAGATGACGAATGCAGGTGGAGATGCAGGAAGTATGGCGAATGTAGATGAAGATGCAGCAAAGATGACGAATGCAAACAGAGATGCGGTGAAAATGGAGACAGTGGTGGAAGTGCGAAATTTGTGTCTGTGGATGTTAGGTACGAGAGAAAGTCCATAGCCAGGCAAGTGAAAATAATCCAAACTACCGACCCACTGACCTATTAACCTAACCTGAGGACAACCCAAAATGAGAAGAAAGAGAAAAAAGATGAACTGTTTGTGTATATGTAATATGTGGTCATGCGTAGTGATGGCAAAAAAGGACCGAGGCGTGAGGTAGTTGATGGCGATGATGATGAAAATAAGGGTAGTATTTGAAATGTGTAGGTTGGGGAGGGGGTTATAAGAACAACAGTCACTCACTCATTCATTCATTCATACTTAGAAAAGTAATTAGCATTTTAATTTCGCAAGATTTTGATAATCATTTTCTTTGGCCTTTGTAACCATCTTGGGTTTTGTTATAGTTCCATGCTAATACTGGGTGCTAGTATTCAATTCCCACATGTCTTGCAATAGTGCTATTACAGGGTGCTAGTATTCACTTCCCACATTTCTTGCAATAGTGCTATTTAATACTGGGTTCTAGTATTCAATTCCCACATGTCTTGCAATAGCTATTCTTATTTCAATTTTACAACTCAAATATCTATTTTTCTGTTCTATATTCCATTTTACAATTCGTCATTCCAAAACTGAATGCAATGAAACAACTGAACTTTCATTTCTGAATGAAATTTTACAACTCAACTTTCCATTTTTTAATTCTGTATTCTATTTTCCATGTTTAATTCTGTATTCTATTGTACAGTTCGACATTCGATTACTCTGCTTCCTGTTTTATTCGACTACTCATTCTTCTAAACCCAATTTCACAGTTACACATTTGATTTCAGGGTTCCACTATTCGACATTCTATTTCTCAGTTCAACATTGTATTTCATAGTTCAACATTCTATTTCTCAGTTCAACATTTTGATTTCACGGTTCTACGATTCAACATTTTATCTTACAAATCAACATCACTACCTTCAATCTTAGTGTTCTAAATTTGATTTCACCATTAACATACAAAAGTATTCTAAGAATAATGCTTGTCACATTTGACTCGATGATGCTCGATATCTTATTTGGCATGGTAAACATCTCCAGTGACTTGGGGTGTTCAAATTAGGTCTACCAGCAGAACGTGCGATAGAGTACTTGAATGAGATGTACACATGGCGAATATGCAGATGACGACTCAAATAAGTTGTCGAGGCGAGTCAAATAAGTTATCGAAGAGCCAAAGAAGTTGTTGAGGCAAATAAGTTATCGAGGAGCCAAATAAATTGTTGAGACGAGTCAAATAAGATGTCGAGGTGCCAAATAAGTTATTGAGACGAATCAATTAATAAGATGTCGAGTTGCCAAATAAGTTGTTGAGACGAATCAAATAAGTTGTACATAATAATGGCCCCAATAATGCGCCATAGTCCTCGCATATTAATGTTTCGTCCCCAGACATTAATGTTGCATCCTGTGTTAAGTAAATCTCGTCGATAAGAAAAGAATGTTTCTGCAATCAGAGATAAGATTTTAATCGACTTAAATTCATATTTCGGCTTGTGATTTAATACTTTTTACACAAATTTAGAGTTTTTTCACGAAAACTTGGTGTACTGCTCTGAGGATTAATAGTTTGCAATGTGATGTTTTAAGTCTTGTTACAAAACTTTAGAAAAATTGGCTCTAATGTTTCAAACGTTGCACCAAAAATTAAACCTTTTATACTGCAACTTAAATGTTATCACTCGAAAATAAAGTTTGGGCCACAAGAATGAAAATTTTCGTTTTGCAAATTAATTTTCTGCTCTGTAAAAAGAAAGTTTTTGTCACAGAAATAGTAGTTTTTTGCTTTGATATTTTTATTTTGACCAAAAAAAATAATGTCTTGTCATATGAAAGTAAAGTTTTATTCTTGTATCAAATATTTTGCTCTCAAAAATCAATTATTTATTTCACAAATTTAGTTTTCCTCTGTCTCCTATGGGCCACCCTAATCGCGCATATAGCACTACTGAACCTAGTTCAGTTGTGCTAAAAAAATAACTATTTGTTAACGAATATGGCCAATTCCCAAGCCCCTGTATATGAACGATGACGTACGTCTCCTTTCCATTCGTAAGACTCCCTAGGTTTGAAGATACTTTCCATCCAGTGATTAAATAACAGAAAGCTGAGGCGTGAAATAAACAACTATAGCCATGTACGGTATGGCTCCGTGGACGATGGCAAATGTATGGCTTTTTATTTCGGCTGTTGGATATTTACTTGGAGACCATCTTAGTAGTGCTAATTCGTGTTCTGATGGGACATTTTTAAACGAAAATGGCGAGTGTGAAGCCTGTAATGGACCGTGCCCTATAAGTAAGTATACATGTATGTACTCAACCCATAAATACATATATACGTGCAGTCGATATGACATGACCTCGATACACTCATATGTCTTCCGCTGTACGAAGAACTCCATACTAAGACAATCATTTCTATATATAACGCTCGATTGCCCACATCGGCCTTAATATATAACTGTACAGACTGGACAGTAACAACTCTCTTTTGACTTAAACCAGAAAGTCAATATACAGGGGCACATAATTGTAGTTGGAAAGATCGTCTAGTGGTAAACGAAGGAATGTTTAAAAAATACCCATATGATATAGGTTAAGATGGCCATTGTAATAATGTATACAGATGTTGGTAGTATAAAGATATGTATGGCATTAATTGTCAACCAGTCTAATATTTGCTCTGTAGGCTAGACAACTGGGACGACAAAAATTATTAGCATTGACTTTTAAAGAGAACAGACTTTCCGTTATGTAAGGAGATACACTTCCTTTCAACATAAATAGCCATCATGTAATCACGTGTTCCTGTGAATTCATGTTCACACTATATAACGCCCAAAGGAAATGTAGAATCCATTTGTGTGTAGACTATTTTGGTTGCACTCTGCAGTTGTCATTTTACAGTCGATACATTTTGACACTCCGGACAGTGCGGGTAGAGTTGGAATACATATACATTACGACCGACCCCGGAATACAGTGCCATTGATGATACGATCTCTTTTCATTTATATTCATAGCTATTTGAAAGGTCAGACCGAGGGTCTATGGTCAGACCAAGCCGTGACGTTTTCTTATGCAATTAGTCAATTGCATACTTTACGGCGTGTCATTTGTTGAATTAGATAAAGTTAACAGCATGACATTTCTTGGTTTGTGTAATTCGAATTAAAGTAGCTCCAATGCTGTGTGCAGAAATAAAACTAATTTTACTGAGATAGTAGTCATCTACAGACTACAGTAGAAATGTCTACAATGAGGCATACTTTACATACTTATTAATAAATGCATTATGCTGACATAGTGCGATGTGAAGCGGTGAAACACAGAGCACTCAATCAAACAAAACGTCTCAATATGTGATAGTTGTTGTGTTTGTATGAGTTAATTATCGATCTGGAGTACACTAATTGCACTCGAGTAAAGTTGTATAAAATTTAACAATTTATAAAATGAATAACCATGTGTAATTTCCGGAGACAACGTGATTTATGTTTCTGTCACAGATCGAAGGTAACATGAATGTCTGATGCTGTAAATAATTGAATTGGCGTAATGAGAAAGGTTAAGGGTTAAAGGTTAAAGTTGTCAATATACATAGCTATGTCAGGCATTTGACATAGAAACCTTTGCAACAAAGTGGAGTGGCTATTCTATTTTCTATCACCATATGATTACATGTAAATACGGTAAAGAATAAGTTACTATTTTGTCTAGTTCCTACGGTATCGTTACGATTTTAGTTAGCGACCTCATTGGAATCCTGACTAATTACTATAACGAAGTACAGATCGAAGCCTAGCCTATATTATCGAGATACATTGCTATTACATTGATTGTTTTATCCACCACGTAGGCACTGTCACAGTGTGATAGAGGCACTGAGATGAGTTAGCACTGTGACAGAGGCAATCACAGTGACTGTGATCGCGGCCCGTGATAGAGGCACGGTGATAGAGGCATCGTGACAGAGGCACCGTGATAGAGGCTCTTTGTTTTGTCTACATGTTGTTTATTCGATCAGTCTTCTTCGTTCTACATGTTTCTAGACTCATAGACCCTCCACCAACGTCTATGCTAGAATAGACAACCTTAGTATATACTGTGTATATAATTCACCCACGAATATGACTGAGTGTAGTACATTGTATGTTTCAAGACAAAGTGTAGTAATTAGCATATAAGCTTATATTATTACATCAAATGCTATGAAACTGACAACATTGTATATTGTATCATATTTGGGTAAACATTGTTGTGTCTATGCAAGGAAAAACTAGACACCATCACGTAAAATTCAAAAGTGTACATGTATGATTGATATTCATCATGTCCATTCGTCTTGACAAGCAATGCATTGCTAGATAAACACAGATAATAGAAATAATTCTATATTAACATTATCCAGATAATACAAAGAATTCTATATGAACATTATCCAGATAATAGAAAGAATTCTATATGTACATTATCCAGATAATAGAAAGAATTCTATATGAACATTATCCAGATAATAGAAATAATTCTATATTAACATTATCCAGATAATACAAAGAATTCTATATGAACATTATCCAGATAATAGAAAGAATTCTATATGTACATTATCCAGATAATAGAAAGAATTCTATATGAACATTATCCAGATAATAGAAATAATTCTATATTAACATTATCCAGATAATACAAAGAATTCTATATGAACATTATCCAGATAGTAGAAAGAATTCTATATGTACATTATCCAGATAATACAAAGAATTCTATATGAACATTATCCAGATAATAGAAAGAATTCTATATGTACATTATCCAGATAATACAAAGAATTCTATATGAACATTATCCAGATAATAGAAAGAATTCTATATGTACATTATCCAGATAATACAAAGAATTCTATATGAACATTATCCAGATAATAGAAAGAATTCTATATGAACATTATCCAGATAATAGAAAGAATTCTATATGAACATTATCCAGATAATAGAAATAATTCTATATTAACATTATCCAGATAATAGAAAGAATTCTATATGAACATTATCCAGATAATAGAAAGAATTCTATATGAACATTATCCAGATAATAAAAAGAATTCTATATGAACATTATCCAGATAATAGAAATAATTCTATATGAACATTATCCAGATAATAGAAAGAATTCTATATGAACATTATCCAGATAATAGAAAGAATTCTATATGAACATTATCCAGATAATAGAAAGAATTCTATATGTACATTATCCAGATAATAGAAAGAATTCTATATGTACATTATCAAGATAATAGAAAGAATTCTATATGAACATTATCCAGATAATAGAAATAATTCTATATGTACATTATCAAGATAATAGAAAGAATTCTATATGTACATTATCAAGATAATAGAAAGAATTCTATATGAACATTATCCAGATAATAGAAAGAATTCTATATGAACATTATCCAGATAATAGAAAGAATTCTATATGAACATTATCCAGATAATAAAAAGAATTCTATATGAACATTATCCAGATAATACAAAGAATTCTATATGAACATTATCCAGATAATAGAAAGAATTCTATATGAACATTATTCAGATAATAGAAAGAATTCTATATGAACATTATCCAGATAATACAAAGAATTCTATATGTACATTATCCAGATAATACAAAGAATTCTATATGAACATTATCCAGATAATAGAAAGAATTCTATAAGAACATTATCCAGATAATAGAAATAATTCTATAAGAACATTATCCAGATAATAGAAAGAATTCTATATGAACATTATCCAGATAATAGAAAGAATTCTATATGAATATTATCCAGATAATACAAAGAATTCTATATGAACATTATCCAGATAATAG